>NW_008796110.1:81440-138273 GCF_000699145.1 Aptenodytes forsteri
GGGGGGAGTGAGCGAGCGGCTGCGTGGTGCTTATTTGCCGACTGAAATTAAACCATGACAGTACTTAAGCGCACCTACCTGATAGAGAGGGAAGTCACACCAAAACTCTGTAAAGCATGAGACCTATGGTACAAAGTGCTATGTAATTAAATTACAAATTTAATTATTTAGATACAGTTCTGTAGACTAATTTTTAATTATTGTTCTTGACATGCACACTTTCCAACAGACAATACTCTTGTAGGCTACCCTGTACGTGTATTTTTTATAAAACCTCTTTAAAAAACCTTTTTAACCCTCTGCGGATAACAAGGACAGGGGTCATTTTAGATGTTTGCTTTTAAGTCATCTAAGTCAGATGAGTCATTCGAATATTGATGCTAATTTTTAAGTAATTGTTGCTTGAAGTTCAGGACTTTTTAACAGAATATTTCTCCTAGGAAAGCTCATTTGAATGACTGAACTAGCCTCCAAAAAGACATTTTTGTGTCAAAAAGCTGACTGTATTTCTAAGCTGCATACTATTATTTACACTCTAAGGTAAAATAAATAGCAATTTAGGACATCTATAGCTTCTTACAAGACACCCAGATGTCCTTTAAATTGACATTTGTCAAATTCAGTTAAAACCATAATGATTTAAACAATCAGATAGTTATTCAAATCTCTATTATTTCAGTTAATTGTGTCAGGCAAAACAGCCACTAAAAGATGTATCCAAAACTGGAATTAGAATTTGAGTTTTGTTTGGCATCCTGGAAGTTTTAGTCTGATTGTATAAAATTTGTTTATTAAAATGTTTCTGACTCCTCACTAATACCAAAGTATGAGGACAAGTCCCAGGTAAACATTTCTGATATATTTTAGAGGGTGAGGAAGGGATCTACCTCACTTGACTTTAGACATCCAGGGTTTGATTCATTTACCCACAGAGACAGCAGTGCCCCTCTGAGATGTCCTAGGAATTCCAGCAAGTTCGCTTGAGGCTTCCAGATAAGACATGGGACACACAGGGCACTCAAACCCTTCTGGAGACTGTAGTATGGGATTCAGCTCACAGATTAAGGTACCTAAATGCATATGTCTACTTTATAGACATTATAGTGTTATTATAGTCTAGACTTTCTTTATAGACAATAGAAATATATGAAATTGATACAGTTATTGAAACCCAGAGAACTATTCAGTTAATTTAAACACCAGTTGACCAAATGTATGTTTACTATAGAGTACTTTGAATACCTCTACGGATGCCACTGTATCAGCTAAACTCCATTGACTACGTATGAGTTTAGATATCATTACCAAGACAGAGTTGTCTAGTTCTCCTGAGATTCTCTAGGGTACCCTGTCTGGCCTATGGCTGCCACTACAGAAGACCATGAGTCACCTGTAGGTCCTTTGTCATAATTATTAACAACACATGAATGTCTCACAAACCTTTGGGCATCTCAGCATACACTTCAGAGATTACATTTAGGCAATGGAAGCAAACTCCAGCTTGCCTGCAGTCTCTAACATCGCAGGCACATAACAGTGGATGTCTGAACATCCTTTCCTGAGATTTTATAGAATTCCTCTGAGCCTGGGGCGAGGAAAGGTAGGTGCTTAACAGGGAATGGACAGTCAAAATTAACAGCAATTTTTAAACTATCTGCACACACATATGCAAACTTCTGCCCTCAGGGGAAAAAAGTCAACAGTTAGTTAGGCATTTACCATGCAAACTTCTGCCCTCAGGGAAAAAAAGTCAACAGTTAGTTAGGCATTTACTAGGTCATAAACATAAGACATCATGGGTGCTAGAATACTTAGACACATGGTTCCATTAACAATATTATGTCTGTATAAATTTTTAACATATTGTCTTTTTTAAGAGATAAACAAATATAATTTATATCTGATATAAATTAAACAGATATAATTAAGATATTAACAGATATAATTATTGCAATGTTAGTGTCCAGTAATAATCATATAATTGCACTACTCTGTCCCTCTCATTAAAGCATAGTAGAAAGTAATCCAAGATTTACTAAGGCCAAACTGGCTTAGCATTACTATGGTGCACAGGATAATCGTATAGCATAGGGAGAATTTATGTCACTATATGAAGAAGTAGTGATGTTTTGGGGACAGTAGACACAAAACCTCTGAATTCCATATAATCCCACTTTTCCTCACTCAATTCTAATCCTTTCCATAGCAATGAGCTGCACACAAAAGTACAGAACCCCTCTGAATCTCCCTCTTTCCTTATGTATAATCACGGCATGGGGGCTTTATCTTGGATAAGTTTGTCTTTTAAATCAATGAGACAGAAAGAACTTCTCGATGGGTGGGAGAAATCCTTGCTTTCCTTTTGGCTGATCAACAAGTGGAGAAACTAAGGAAGTATAAATGCGCTCAGAAAATTGTTGATGAAGAATCCTGTTTGATTATTTAAAAAGAGTGCAGATTGTTGTATTGACTTTATGTCAGAAAAAATGTAAATTAAATCACCAAAATAAAATGTGTTAGTTGAGCATTGGATAGTAGACTATGTGCTGCTAAATTGCAGCACATAGTCTACTATTTATACCATTAATTTATTGATGTCAAGTTGGACAAGGTTTAAGTTTTCTAGAAAATGTGGTTCCCTTTGCTAATATTTCATATTTGTTCTTACGAGTAACCTGTTCCACCACTCCCCAAAAAAAAAAAAAAATCCCCATGTTTTCCCAGCACAGATGTATGCAAATGATTTCTGGTGAATGAATGTTCAGCTTTATTTTCGACAGTGTTTCACCTCAGTGCCTGTCAGCATGCAAATTTTGTTCTCAATGGGATTACTCAGAATTATGCTGGTGAGAGCTGTATTTGCTCATTAATTTAGGCCTCATTAGCCAAGACTAACTGGACAAGGATAAGAACAGATTATGGTCACTGTCCAATGTAGCTGAATAGTTTATTCATTATGTAAATATAATTGTATACTGATGTAATTTGTTATTGTGCTACTGATAGAACCTAAAATTCAAAATATCTGCTAGGAACTTTGTATAAAATTAACCCAGAAGTGGCTTATCCTTGAATGTGGTGTACTTCTCTGTTTTTGACAATGGTAATGCATAACGCATAGTTTGCATAGTATATAATATATATAAATTCTAGTCTGTGTTTTGAAATAAGGTAATCATGCAGCCTTAATTGCAATATGTCTGTTTGGTTAAGAAGAACATACTTCAAAACTTTTTCATCACTGAAAAAATATATCTACCAGTGCTTTATGAACAGATTATGAAATTCTCAACGTAGTTATACGTCATTATTTTTAGGTGTTTTCAGAAAATAACTGGGCTCCTAATGATCAGTGAACAGGTGATACATGATGTTTAAAATTTACTCCTTAGAGTCTGTTGATTATTTACTTAGGTCATCTTATGTCATTTTGCTTACCCAAGTGCATAATTTACCTGACTAAGCAGTGAAACAAGAACTAGCAAATTTAAGTGTTTACAATAAAATATAGGGTGCGGCATTTGCTGTCATGAATACCCAAGCATTAGAATGTAAACACTGATGCTCTGCCTCCATAAGTCAGTTCTGAACTCAGGCTAAATTTTGTGAAAGGCTAAATTTTGTGAAAAGCTAAATCAAACTTAACTTTCAGATGTAAATGACTACCAATGCAACACCTTCTGTGTTCCACATTTTCCTCAGTCACACATGAAGATATTTTTAAAAAAGGAGTAGAAGTTTTTTTCACATACTCAACTATCTTGAGCTGACCTCAAGCATATAATTACAAAGATAATGGGATGAGGCTCATTGGGGAACAATACCTTCTTAAGGCACTCCTAAACGATTTCCCTCCCTGTCCTTCCCCACCTTCTGTTGGTAGTTACTTGTTCCTGCTTGTGTATCCAAGCTTGTCACTCCCTGGGCTTTGTCAGCTCCATTCCTGGGGAAAGAGGGAGGTGGAGACATTGCAATACATCCTGGACAGAGGAAAAATGTGCTAAAAGGTTGCCCTTGAAAAGTAAGCACCACAAAGAGAGCAAGACAACCAGTGAGGGATGGGAGCAACATGCAGGGCGAAAAAGTGGGGAAAGTCTGTTTCCAAGACAAAATCTACAGAGCATGGGCTGAAATTTGCAAAGATTAAAGGCCTGATCAAAAACTTTCAGAAATAATTTGAAAAATTTGTGTTGTTCCTTCTGATTTCTGGAAGAGCTCTGAGGAAGGGATGTCCCACTTTCTGTATGACAGTGATTTAACATTGAAGAGTTTACCTTGATGTTCCCTCACATTTGTATGCCTGAGAGACATGTAGGAAATATTTCAACCAAGGCCTTCCACAAGCCTAATTGTTACTTCAAGCATCTGATAACCTTTCTTAGAACATGAAAATATGATCATTTGTTGTCTTATTTAAACAAAACACTTCCTCAGAACCATAAACAGGGAGTGAGGAAATGTCTCTTGGCAAACATACTTGCATTATTTCTTTGCGGGAAACATTTATTCGTTTGCTCTTAGCAAATAAACGAAAAACTACTCCTTTCCTGCAAAGGCATCTGTTTCTGCCTCATACCTGTGCAGTTGCATGATTTCAGTGGAAGCAGTCTGAACAGTGTTAAGTCTGTACACAGGGATTCTTTCCAGGAGTAGGTCCCTTAGCAGTTTTAAATTGTTTCCTGTGTGTGCCAGAAGTACTGTGAGCAGGATAGGAGTGCAGAATATGATCTCAGACATTCTGGAAACAGAAAAAAAGGTCTACATGCATACAGCTGGTTTACAGGGTGTTTGGTAATATGAATTCTTAGGGGAGAAAAACCGTTCAAACTTTCCCTTCTGGAGTATTCCCAGTGTGTGGAATTACAATACTACTTTTGCTTTTAAACACAGTCAGAGGTACACGCCTCATATAACTGATGATGACTAATAACCACAATACTTCTGTGTGTGTGATTGCTCTTTTGCAATATACTGAAAAATCCTAAGCTAGTGCACAGTTTGAACGCTGAGAGCTATGAAGTGTTTGAGTGGTATTGTCAAAGTAGCCTCAGCAGGTTTTTAACAGTTCTGCAGAATTGTCTGGAATGCAAAAGCAAAACTTGCTTCCTTTAATGGCCTCAAGTTCCCTCTGGCAACCTCCTTGCTATCAGAGGGTAGTTTAATGCTGTTGAGCTAGCTCTGACTGACATCAACATCTTTCAAATAGCATTGAGATAATGTTGAATTACACTGAATTCTTTTGAAAGCTATTAAAACAAAACAGTACAGTTTTGCTCTCTAAGTTATGTAACAAACTATTGTTACTATTCACAACTTTCCACACACATCAGCCTTTTTATGTGGTGTAAACCAGAGGAGAAGCCAAACCTGGCTTCTTGAATTTACAGATTTTTTATTTCCTCTGAATATGAAGTTTTGAATGGAAAATCAACAAGTATTGGCAACAACTGGGGAAAATAATGCTTTGATTACTTTCAATACTGTAGTAGCACCTACAATGTGAATACAGAGTACACCACAAACATATTGCCATATACTTTTCTGTTCTGATAGTACTTAAAGTCTAATTTGGAATACAGCTTTATTGTTAGAGGAATACACGGATAACAGTAGGAAGGGGTACCTGGTGCAATCCTCAGGCTGAAATTAGGGCAGGTTGTCTGAAGAGTCTGTCAGTGCTAAGTATAAACTGCTAGCTGCCATGTCCTGGTCTGTCTTACATCATGCAACCATCATTAGACGGAAGCAAAGAGGTTCAAAATTAAATAGGACTTGTCAAACCTTTCTCCATTTCCAGAGGATGACACAGTTCAATCTTTGGTTTGTTTTGTCGTGAGTGGATTTTAATTGCTGCTGTAGTCACTTTTCTCAATACATAACTTATCACAATGCCTCTAATGCTTTTATGATAGTCATCATAATTGCTGGAGATATCTTCAGAAGAGGTCATTCACATTCCTCTGAGCTGGAAGCATTCCAGAGTTTGCATTGTTTTGCTATGAGAATAGCTATAAAAAGTGTTATCTGCTGGAAACATTTCCTTCTCTGTTTGAACTTTAAAATTGTTATCTGATTAGCTTGCTGTAAATTGCAAAGGTAAATGTGATGCAACGTGCATAGCACTCTGATCTTTAGTGGTCATTAGAATTACAAATGCACACAGTGTTGGCTCCTGACCCTACTGCGCATCAGAGGAATGGCTACTTGCTATTCTGCTTTGCTGATATCCTACACCAGTATGAAACCTGGCTGACATATATGAGGAGAGGCTTAAATTGTCAGGCCTGCAGTTCACAAACAGCTGTCTTTCCATGAAAATTCATTACTGTTAATAATAAATGGAGCAGTTTGCTTGTTGAATTTGCCTCACCAGTAGGAATCTTATCAGTTGATACTGCCTCATACTAAGCTTGTAAATATCTCTTAAAGGGCTTAGAAAGACAGAATGATCTGGCTAAGGGATATGTAGCTGGCTTAGCTACATCTTTCGTGATCCAATTCTCAGTCTGGCCCTGACCTTTCACAGGAACGTTCAAATGCCCTTCACATTCCAGCTGTTTCAGCTTACTAATTATGTCAAAGTGCTGACTTTTATTTTTCACTTATCTTTTATGCTTGCACACATGGAACCCATGTTGTGTCGTCAGTTTGAAGAGGGCTCACACAATGGCTGTCCATGGCTTCGTTACTTACACCTATTCAAGAGGAATTTTCCAGATGGGATCACCAAGCACTTTACTGGAAAGGCTCTGCAAAATATCAGACAGTCTTGAACCATATTAACTTTTGGATTACTGAGTCCATGTGCTTCCAAGAAGCTAGTTTTCCTTCAGGTGGCAAGGAAGCACTGAAGAGAATATACCCCTACAGACCCTGACCAAGCAGCTTGAAGCAACTGCTTCATGAGTGCCTGTCATGTCCTTATTACATCAAGACAGCAGCCGTGCATCCAACCTTTTCCTCTGTGCAGAGAAACTTCAATGGCAAGTTAATTAAAACTCCTATAGATCATCTCATTCTTTCTCTTTTACTACCCCCAGCTTGTGTAAACTAAAAAGCCATAATCCTCTAAAGACTTTGCAGTCTTATGCAATGTGAGTGATTTGGATGTCACAAACAGATTACAATAATCTGAGAGTGAACAAGCAAGAAAACATATTGACAAGTCATCTTGACATAGCTGTTTATGTCAATACAAGTTGTGACACTGGGAACAGAAAAAAGTGTTTAACAAGGGCAGAATTTACATTTAAAAGTGGTTCTGGGAAAATTTCTTTGACCAAAATACAAAATTATACATAAAAAGAACTAAAAAGGTATAATACTATTACAAGAGAAGCGTTCAAGTGTTGGGAAAAGTAGAGGATTAAGATTGAAATCTTAATGCATTTCCTGGTACATTAAAGAACTGGTTTTAACAGTTTTCAATTACATGATCATATAAATTTTTCCCCTCATGGGGACTCTGCCTCAATAAGTGCAAAGGATGGATTGTTTTTTCTAAATGAGAAACTGTTTCATATTTTGTTTTATTGTTCAGTGGGTGGCCCAATATCCTACTCATGGACATTATTCAAACATTGCTCCAAAGGCGGAATATTAATTTTCTCGTGAGTTTTCAATCATATTTATCACTGTCATATATGAATATTTCACAAATTGAGGAATTAATCTTGGAAATGTTTCAACAAAGGGAGGGGGATGATATTATTTCTATTGCAAAAATTCATTGGTCTGCATATCACAAGGTTAAATAAGAGTCAAACACTTATTAATTTAGGGTGCCTCATTAAACAGCCTAGGGCTTGTTTTTTTCAGATAAATTAACATTGTTAAACACTTAAAATGTCAACATACAGCTCAATGTAACTCAGGAGGGAGGTGTTAATCCTCAGTATTTCTACAAATCTGGCATGGGGACATTATGGTGGGTACCTGAAAAATGGAAAGTATCAAATTAGTCAGTGTCTGTTAGAGGCTTTGTACAACATCAGATTTGTTGGAGGCTTGGAGTCCCCAGGATTCTCCTAATGGTATTGAAGACAGTCCCAGATCTTCCACTCATATTGTGTTTTATTTGAACAATATGAACAAAGCAGTTTCTTCAATGAACAAAGTTGCAGGTCCTCTCACTGCTCCCTCTTCAACCCTGATTCACCTCCATAGCCATCCTGAACACTGAATGAGGCTGAAAAATAATGACTGTGATATAATTAAAGACTGTCAACATGTGCATACACACAAAAGAGATTAATTCATATTGCTCAGAAAAACATGAATTTGGTGTTTCTTAATCTTAGTTTATAATCTTTTGAAATAGCGTAATTATAATTGGCTATGTTTTGAAATAGCTGTCTAATATTGCAGGTTAGAAAAAAACACAGACATGCCAATCCCCAAAGCAGTTTCTCTCCAGCAAAAAATCTACTTAGTGACAAAATATTGATGGTCACTTTCATCCTTTGTATGGCTGAAATAATTACATTTGCGAATCTGACTGCCAGCATATAAACTAATCTCCGATAGTAATAGTAAGTGGTCATCCTCTGTAAGAATGTTTGCTGGAAACAGAAGGTTCAGCAAAAACTGTCCTCTTGGCTTCCATTCCTTGACCCAGACATTTTGAGTTTGACTGTTCTGTCCTGTTCTTTCCTGTCTATTCTATTCTGAGATCCAGTTTTGCTTTCTTTCTTCAGTCTTACTATCCTTTCCAGCCACACAAACTCATTGAGTGTGAACTCCTCAGTGAGGAAAAATACTAGGAGTTCTAAAATTCCAATTAGGCTGCTAACATGTTAATTCAGAAAAACAGTATTTGGCATGTTTTCTATTTTCCCCTGTATCATGTAGTCCCAGTCACATACGTTGGTATCTTTATGCACCTTGCCTGCAAAAGGAGTTTTTAAGACTTTATATGTTTCCTAGATTTCTTTTGTTTTCTCTAGAGTTACCATTCCTCCCTTCATCCTGTTGTTGTCATATAGATAGCATTTACACTCCCTGGATAAGAAATCAGATTCCAGTTCTCATGGCATTTTTCTTGGCTTATTAATTGCTTGTATGTGTTGAAGCATTCAATAGCAGCTTTTATCTGCTCCAGTTTACAAACTTCCTGCGAAGGATTTGAGAGCAAAAACACGAATATTGTCCATATAATTCTAGACCTTGTCCTAACCCTAATGGATACATCAGGTAGAGTCCATTAATCCTAGTGTATGATATTTCAATAAATGATAATAGAAATAACACTAATTTAAAAGCAGTGGTTTTGAAAGCACAGGAATTATTTATGGTCATAACATTATGTTTCTGGCCTCACTGAAGTGCATAGAGTTTAGAATGAAATCAGGTGTTCTACGGACAATGAAAGCTCCATGGCCATTCAGATTCTACATTGGCACATTCTGTAGAAGAACTATCTTTTTATTAATCAGAAAGGGTGTCTTCAAAGGAAAAGAATTCCCCCAAACAACATGGGCATATTGTTAAATTGATATATAAATAATCTCCCCCCCCTTATTCTTCCATCCCCTTTTCTCTACTTGCTAGATAGCACACACTTGTTTTATCTTGTCAGGTGAGGCTATTGAAGGAAGACTAAAGTTGAACTTCTAAGCCCACAATGGGACATCTGTTTTGTTTCTAGTCTCTTAAGTTCTTCTTCTGCTCTTTCATTATTTGTGAAGAAAACACAAGCAAGATCTGACATGTTAGAAAAAAAGGAAGATGTGACTCAAGATCTTGCTAATGCTGACTGAGCCAAATTTTGAACTTCCAGGAAGCTCAGAAAATTCCTGGAACTTTTTATAAGGGAGTTCCCCTGATTTTCAAAGACTGTTCTTCCTTGTTATAAGCAGCATCAGAAGTGAAAAGTTATGAAACTACTCTGGATAGTGTCTCAATATTTTCAATCACAGCAGAAGCAGGAAATTCCTCCAGACATCTCATCAAAGAGGAACAGATAAATATCAAGGCTCACTGGATCATTTGAAGTCCATCCAATACTACTTTAAATTAAAGATTTTCTTCTATTACTTCTTAAAGCCAAGTGATGTCTGTAGAGAGGACAGAGAATCAACTGCCTGAGGTCTAATCTCATCTCTGTCATGTAATGTTGAGAAAGCTTTTCTGCAGGATAAAGGCAATATCTGCATCACAGAAGTATTGTTATCTAGAGGTGAATGCCTACAGCTGGCATTGTTTCCCCATCTTTTGCACCCACACTGGAAAACAAAGTATGTTATGATCTTTTGCTGCTTTATTATATAATTTAATGTTATTTCTAAAGCAGCAAATGCCATCTGATTCTGCTGCTTTTCTCCTGAATCAGATCTGCAATGATTAACTAAGACACTGTGATTTATTTGATGTCCTGTATATTTTGATCCAGGAAATTCTGAACAGAATTAAGGATACACTAGTCTTGATGAACCCACAATGCATCAGACCAGTGATATGTGTTTCTAAACACATACACAGATAGAATCTCCAGACCAACTGGAATGAAGTTGTTGAACACAGGAGGTATCAGGTCCTCTACTCTTGTACACTGAAGATCAAATGCACGATAGTTGCTAAGTCAATGTGTATGTGCAGCAGCTATTTATTGACAATTTTCTTCTGGACAGACTTCTGCCTGACCAAAACCCTAGACAAATTTTACACTTCCCACCCAAACAAAATTTTGAGGTGGAGAAAGAAAACTTATTTGAGGAAAAATGGATTAAAGAAGTCCTACCTATGAGATCCTCCCCAGTAACCCTGCTATCGTCACCATTACTAGTTTGGAGAGTGACAGCAATTTATACAGGAAGTGTTTCAGTTTACACTACTTGCAGTCTTATTTTGGTACTTAGAGTGGCATAAACCAGCATCGTAAAATATGGAGAGACAGCATGCCTCCATGCTGTATCAAACAGAAAGGAATAGACAGGATAATTCTAGGGGATTTGGAGCCTTAAGAGAACACAGAAAAGAGTGGCTGATGAAAGAATGCAGTTTCACTGTGTGGTGTATCTTTAAAATCATAAATGTGTTTCATGTAGAGGAGAATGCAATGTATATATAGTCCATGAATTCATCTTGGTCTTCTGAATTAATTTATGCCATTAGCAGAGAGGCAGACATGCTCCTACAAAAGGGTGGTCATGTGGGACTAGGAATAGTTGCTGCATAACTGTGACTGCGGTGTTTTAACATCAATGTCATAAACTCTGAGCCAGACGTATTCAAGGCCTTGCCTGTGGCTTGATGACACATACCCTTTTCACAACAATCGGTGTATTTGTGGTAACAATCAAAAGGCATTTAAAATGCTTGGAATGTGGTTTAGAAACCCGCCTTGGCATCCCGCTTTTCATGTCTTAGCATAAATGCCTCAACTGTTTTTATTGTTCTGCAACTGCTCGTTTATTTTGAAAGAAAGAGCTTGGCCTGCAGTATTTGCATTCAACAATACTTGAAACAAGATGTTAAAGTCCTTTTTGATTATGCCGGTGAAATATTTCATATGAATAATGCCAACAGCTGGGTCAGACCTTTTGGTTTTGAGTAAGAGTTTATTCCAGGCTTGCTAACTGAGAGGTTTTTTTTTTGGAGAGAGAGTTTCTGATAAACTGCCAGCTTGGAAATAGACTACAGAACAGGAATGTCTTTTCGATTTATGTTGCAGTTGTACCACATTCTTTATGTATTTCTGATTTTTTGCCCTTATGACTGTATTTTAACAGTTTACATAATGAATTGCCCCACAACTGATGAAAAGGTACAGCACTATTTTCAATAAAATCAAGAAAAGAACTATGTTAATGTGAAACACATTTAGGAACAAATTATTTCATTTTGGTGGGACAAGACAGAAACATGCTTATAGACTTATGGATAGACAAGGTATTAGTACGTTTAAAAGATCGATCGATCGATCGATCAATAGATCAATAAACAGAAGGATGGAAAATCCTTCTGTTACTGAGTAGTTTGTCTAATTTTAAAATTAAAGTATAATATTTTTTAGCATTCATTGAAGAACCAATAAGCTTTCTCTCCTCTGGGCTGCACTTTATTTGGCAATTAGTGATTAAGAATAATTTTCTAGATCTTAGTAAGAGAGAAATCAGTATAAGGATTGGTGAACCCTATCAAGATGAAAGACAAGCTTGCTTAACATCAGAGGGAAGAGAAATTTGGTTAAGCAGCTAAACTTTATAAAAAAAATAAGTGGATAATTTCTCCTCTACCACAAAAAAGTCAGACAGTTTTCATGTCTGAATATTTGAATTCTGATATACAGAGTGGGATAATCAGCTTTTATGAATTTATTAGCCAATGAAACTCATCCACTTTTAGATCAGAGGACCAGTGTTGGGACAACCACCATCACTGTTCTTAATCACTCTGCATCACTGAGATGTAGAGCCAATCCAGTTGGCTTTTGAATAATGGAGACAGACAGCCTGGGGACAGCCGTAGAAGTTCCTGCCACCTAGTGCCAACTGTGCCTCTCTTGCAGGGGAAAGTCTTACTGCTCATGTAACAGCTATTTAACCTAGCATAATAAGGAAAATCAAAACAAATACCAGTTCAGGTTACTATACCAGGCTTTGAAATACAAATTCAGCTCTTGCCCTGTGTTCAGTTAGTCCCTGTAGTAAAGGCGAGAGCTTCTGATGGGACAGTAAACAGCTGTGAGTGGGTCCAATTGGAGCTGTTCCAGGAATCCTGTTTGTGGCTTAGACACCCCCCCAACACCCCTCACCCCCAAATCTTCACTGATTTTATTTCTTTAGTTGTGATCAGATCAAGCCAGAGTAAAGGAATTATATGACACCAATCCATATGTTGTTCTTGGCTTCTTAGTAAAAACCTGTGTCAGAATTATTACTATTACCATTATTATTGCTAATCTGAGAGTGTCTTTTGAAATACTAGCAGGACTTCTGCACTGACTACATCTCTTCCAAAGTCTGAAAGGTGGTTGGAAGACATCTCAATAACTTCAGCGAACTCCAAAGACTAATTTCTATGTAGTCTGTTCTTTTATTCTTTAAAAATGTAAGAACATGCCTACTTTTTTCTTCATTGCTTCATTCATTTTACACAGGAACTGAGTCTGCTCAGTTTTTCATAGTAACCACTGTGTCTCAAACCATTCTGATTCAGTAACCCTCTCATTTGCTTTGTTCTATGCCCAGATCATAAGAGATTTTTGTTCACTTTGGGAGGCAGTAGAACGAGTAGCTTTAAGATTCCCTTTTTTCATAATATTTATATTTGTTTTCCTTTAGGCTGAAAATTTCTTTCTAAAAGTATCTTAGTCTTTTTGTCTGTGCATTCAATGGCTGTGATTCTGTGCAGAAGGTCATTTTTGAATGACAAACTGTTAGACCTATTTCTGAGACTGAAACCAGTATTGACTGTGATTTGACCTAGATAATTTATTTCAACTATCCCCTCGAATTTTAAAAGTTATTATGAACTCGTTCCATGAAGAGTATGACCTTTAACAGTAACAATTGAGAAAAATAACACTCAAGTCTGTTTTCTTTCTTTTAAATTCCATCAGGAATATGGATGATTCCAGAAATAGACATTATCATGGTATCACTACACCCATTGCTTTAGTACCCTTGTGATAGGAATAGAAAAGGAGAAAGTTCTGTCTACCTTCCTCCCTTCTTCTGTGCTATCCCTATTTAGCACCTTTTCAGGGCATCAGCTTGGCTCCAAGCACCTCTCAAGAGCATTATTACACATAGTGGCAGGTAACAATATCTGTAAAAATCATACACCGATGGAAAATCCCATATGGACTAAATTCAATTTCTTTATAAGTGAAACCATTAATATGAAAGATACCAGGAAATTAAGGACTGAAAGAAGTTGTAGACTGAAGATATAACAAGTATGAAGTGAAATATTGTGGTGTGTAAGCTGGAAATCAAATCAGGAACATTTTTAACTATCCAAAATAGTTAGAAATGTGGGGAAAACAAATTACAAGAGAAATATCTTTAAAATAGGGAAGTAGTCATGCCTAGTTTTAACATAGCTACATTCATGCTAAAATTGCAATGCATCATATAATGAACACCCATACAATTCCCATGTGAAATACAAACAAATAGAAGGAAGGCAAAATTACACTGCCAGTAGTAAAACCTAACCAAAACATGTCTTTTGGTTCCCTCTACCACATTCTGCTTTCTAGGCCATGTTATTTTCTTAAAAGAAGATGTGATGTGAGAACCTTCAGATTACCTACCTCAAGGACTTCCCTTTACTTTTTAAGTGTGTGCTGCGGATCATTTTTGTCGGCTTATTTGAGACTGTGATGCCTTACAGGTGCCTCAGACTTGTTTTCTCATAGTGTTGAAAGAAGTGGGAGGCAAAAATAATTTCTCCTTTTCCTTCTGATCAGCTGATAGATACTGACAAATAACTATTTGTTGGTGAAGAATTGGGATGCTTGTTCTTGGAAATTAAAATTTTTCTCCAGGAATATTTTGATTCTCTCATAATCAGTTCAAAACTGACTCTTCCATTGCACAGAAATCAACATAATTGGAATGTCTCTTATTCCTCTGCTATTTTGATTGTACTTTGTGTGGTATCTTCAGAGCACTAGCTTTAATGTATCGCTGTGATTTGTACCAGCCCAAAAGAACTGCATACCTAAGCTAGCTACAAACTGCAATAAGCTTTCTGTAATTTCTGACACTGGGCTTTTCCAGGGAAATCACCAGTGTTGGTGTCTGCTTAGTAACTGTGCTTGTGCAAAAGCTTTTCTGTTTTCCTGTTCTCAGGCCAGCTTGGAATATTTTACCATAAATACAGTGAAAACCAATAGTTACCAATAATTTATCTTCAACATATTTGGTTCAATATCTGCTTGATGCCTGATAATACCTTATTATTTTAACAACATTGCATTCCTTTTTATAGAAATAAATATCACTCAGGATGACAAGATCATCGAAGTTGTGTATTAATGCAGTTTTTCCCTGACTCTAATTAAAACACACCATTATTTCAGCAAAACAGTCCAAGAAGCTTGATCCAGCCACTACAGCAGTTCATAGGAGTTGGAACGAGGTTGCCTCTTCTGAATATCATATCCTTCATTTGTTTTTAATTTATAGGTCATATCTCATGACATAATTTAAAGTGTTAATTTACATAAGTTTTCCTTGAAAATATAGAACTCCTCTGTGGAGCACTAGAGAACCCATGAGAATGGCTCTTACTAAAGCTTGAAGTAGCACTGTTCTGGCAATGGCTTTATAGGGAATGACAGTTCAAAGTCTGTTGCACCAGCATAACAGTTAGATCCTCTTGGTATTTCTCTCCAAATGCTAAAGAGAAATAGAAAAAAATCTAATATTCCAGCAAACAGTGAGAAATTGCACTTTAACTTGATATTAGGCAGATAAGTACAACAATACATTCGATATAAAATCCTTGTTAGTCTTAAACTGTGATTAATAGCAACCTACATAATGGTTGATGTGGCTTCCTTTCCTGCCTCATCTTTGTTAAGTACAGGCATGCTGTCTGCTCCTACCGGAAATGACTCATTTAACAAGATCACTCTTGTTTACTGTCCCTTGCCAAGGATCTAGTTAGGTTTTGGCTAATTACTTACATTAATTTTATGTAGGTATTCTGGAATCATAACTTCATCACACAGTGACTAAAACTCGAAGTCTATCAAGCTCCTGGACTAAGTTCAGATGTGGAGAGACTTACCTCGATAGAAGCTGCAAGCATACTTCTTGGTTCACTAGTCTACTGAATGCATTTAATTCTAAATGGATTTTATTTACCAGAAATGTCTTCCGTTTCTAGGAGCAACTGTCATGGTATTAGTTCATAATACTCTTCAAAGTTACAAATATGTTTACAGATTTTAAATAGTAAAATAAGAAGACAGATATTATATACTTACTGATTAAAAGACTGAAAATTATGCACAGAAAATTTATTCTGCCATTTCAATTGCTGATTAAATCAATGGGTCTTTCTTTGTGACAAGATTGCAGAATTGACCCTGAAACATGTATTTCAGTGCTAACTGTATAAAGTCTAACATCTTGCCTAGAAGATTTTTAAAAGAAACCTTCTAAATCATATCTCTTTTATAAGGAGAGCAATGAATGATTAATTAACTACTATGTTTGTCAATACAAAATCAACTGAATGTTGATTCTAAACACTGTGAAATCCAACAATACAAAACACTGTCGTGTAGTATTCTGAAAGGTATTTTCCACCCCCAGTTTCTCCATGTGAACTATCAAAACAAGAGTACTTACAGTAAAAGGATGTGAAAGCTGATTAAGATTTATTCAAGTGTGTGGGCACAATGTGATGGCCACATACTACTATATACTGAGTGTTCTGTGAAAAATGTAGTTGCATACCCTCGTGTAGTTCAAGCAGAAAGATGCTACAACTGGTTTGTTACGCTAACATGACAGGGCAACACCTTAAGCAGCCTTGCATTATTGTCTTCCCTGACTCACAAGCATTTACTTACCATTTTGCAATGTCTGGTATGTCCTACTATCATTTGATTTACAATGAGGAGATGAGGTTCACATGCTTTCTGCAGTCCCTGTAACTCTTAGTAAAAACATTTGAGTGCCATAAAACCATCTAAAAGGCTTAGGTTTAGCCAGAGGGGAACATGCAAAGTCAAAAACCAGGGGATGTCAGTGTTTGCAAACCTGAATATGAAGCTCAGGCTCCTGGGTCTTCAACTGAAAAGTTTGGACTGCGACATGAATTAACCAACTAAGTTTCAGCTGGAGCTATTCCGGGCCACTAACCAGCCCAGAGAGACAAGGAGACCACAGACAGCCTTTGTGAGCTTCCCTCCCCCTGAGCTGAGAGCTGTACAATGTGCTTGAAGTACAGCACAAAAAACTCACTTGAAGTTTCTTTCTTTGGCTTTAGGGAAACAGGTTTCAGTGGACTAGCATGATAATTGCTTGTTTTAAAAGCTGCGCTATTTTGGTGCTAATCTTTGATAATTTTTCCTCTGTTAAAAGCTGGGCAATACCCATATTGTGAAGAATTCCTCTCCTATTCTTGCTGACCAGATCATTCTTTAAAAGTAGAAGAAAAGTTCTTATATGATCAGCTACTAGTTTCTCAGCCAGAAAACCGTATCTCATAGGAGAGAGGTTATAGTTTCTTAAAATGCTTCTAATGTGTGAATTACTCTGTATCCAGTGCAATGTAAATGGTAGTATCTGAAATCACTATTAGTGGTGGGTTCATGAAAGCACAGCTACTTCAGACCCAACTTCCAACATGTGTTACATGAAAAAAATCTCATTTCTATTGTGGGCCTATCTTAGTCATTGTTGGTACATAAAATTAAGCTGGGGTTATAGTATTTCTTGGCAGTATGGTGGGGCCCACAGAAAGTTTAAATGCTAATTTATATAAAGAACTGAGTGTAGGTATCCTACCCAGTCAAAGCCTATATCAAATAGATAGGGCTTTGGTTTTCCTTTTTTTGTGGTGCTATACTTTTTGGGGTTTGTCTTTTTCAGAATTTTGTGTAACATATGAAAATGACAGCTAATTCATAATGGTTCTTTTCTAGTTCTGCATAATGAATGTTGCTTTTAAGAGCTAATGGTAGAGGTATTAATTCATTCTTTGCATGAACTTCAGGAAGTGATTTTATTTACTGCTAGAACATGAAGAAAACAATGTTAAATTGAATGCCAAAACTCATTATTAGAAAATCATAAAATGTATCATTTTGAGTTTGTAGCCTCCAGGAAAATAAACCAGGATTGTAATGCTATGATGGTATTGCTTGAATTGTATTGATATCTTGAGCTCTTCACATGCCTTGTTTTCTTGATTTTTAGTATTTCTTAAATCTGAGCATTAATTTATTTTGATGAGGGTTTTTTATTATTACTGTTTGTCTATATACTCTTCAGAGTACAACTTTGGCTAATAATTTCTGGTGCTTTTGCTTTTGGTTTAGGATAATATTGGATAATTAAAGACTGCCTAAAAGTAGATGTAAGTTATGGGTAAGTATTCATTTTACTAATAAAACCCTAAATCAGTTTCATTCTATGGTCTCTTTTGCTTTATCAGCTCTTTTTCATGACTGCAATTCAACTGGGAAATGTCTCAGGCTTGTAGCTTGGATCATGTTCTCAGGGCACAGTGTGAAAGGCAACATGTAACACAGGCATCAAAGCTCCTTTTCACCTGCTAATTCTTGAAGTTTAAGAAGAATGATGGGAGGAGTATGATCTAACTCCAGTTCCACTCACACTTCCTCACTTTGTACCATGCTCCCACAGGTTATTAAACCACAGTCATGAACTTAAACCCTGTCCATTTTCAGCCTTTAAATTTTTTGAGATCTGGTTCATAACCTTTTACAAGGAAGTACTCTAAAATTCAGCAACAATTAGCAATTCCAGCACACTCAAAATCCTGGAAAAATTGTGTGTAATGAGCATGTCTTGAAAACAGCCCACGATGGTTTCTATTAGGAATGCCAACAAAGGCTTACAAAAATTCTTTTTATTTAGGAAGTCGTTAATCTGTGTAGCTGTTCTAAACAAAAAAAATTAGCAAGAACTCTGATTCAGCTAGAAACCCAAGCCTGATAATTGGTGTCGTCCTCTGTGTATATATTCTCCAGATTTCAGAGATAAAAAATACTTATTAAGTTAATAAATATTGTTTCAGTCCTAAATTTCTTTTCTCTTTTCTAATTTCACCTCCTGCTGAAATACTTGGGATTCTAGAATTTACTAAAAGTAAAAAAGTTCAAATAGTTGAGGATCTGGTAGTACAATGACAAAATTCATATTTTGCTGATTCAAAAGGAAGATAGAAACAAGTACTTATACAAAATTACCTCCTAACCCAACTAATGAGCAATAGTGGTAAACTAAATTTTTCTCCTTCCCAAGGAGTGTAAGTATGTAGTTTCATTTACTCAAATTATATGTTTCTTTAAAAAAATAAATAAAATGCAGTGTAGATGCCAACATAACATTACAGCTTTTAAAATTGGAATCACATCTGTTCTGGTATATTTGAAGAAATAGAAAAATCAGTGAAGCAGTAATACTTCGTGTAAATCCGAAAAAGCACGTTTATTTTCATTTCTGCTAGTGAAAATACAGAGACAGTTTTTAAATCTAATTCTGATAATATAAAGCAAGGTCTAGAGACAGAAGTGTGGAAGAAAATAGCATTTAAAATTGCAACAGCTGGATGCACATTTCTTCCCCTAATTCCACAGTTAGTAATTACATTTGAAGAAAGAATATAAGTGAGTTTCAAATTCTCAAATTTCAAGGAGTTTCTCATCATCATCTTTATTGTTGGCCCTAACCTTCCTATTTTAATTCCACAAATATTTATCAAATTTTTATGTATTTTATTGGATACAGGCACTTGAAATATTTAGTATGACGACCAGAATATTTGCTGTAGCTTCGGCAATATATTTCAACTCTTAATGAATAATAACAGCATCAGGTTCAACTGCGAATTAATGCTTCAGTAAAGAAACCCCATCAACAGTTTAAAGCAGTTTTCAGAAGATACTGTGAAGAAGCTTTACCAGAAAGAGAAAGAAAATAATTGATCCTACTCATCAAAATGGATTATTTTTTTGGGGGGTGTGCTTTTACCTGAAATCAGAGAATTTCTTAATAGAAACCAATTTAGTAGTAAATTGGAAACTATCTATGTGCTTATTTGTGCCAACCCAAGAGATTTGGGACTAAAACATGCTGCTGTTCTGAGGAGATATTTCTAATTAGAGGAACTCTGATGCATTCGTGAGGAATTTTCCACCTTGGAAGGGGTGGGAGAAGCAAACATATCCATGTTGTCAAACCCAGATATTTCAGGAACGATTTTGTTTCAGCTAACTTGTGCCAAAGCATATATCTGTTTCTGTCAGAATATTGCCCAATTCCCCCTTTTTCCCTGAGTAGCTGCTGAGGAACTGGAGTGTCCAAGACTAGTCCCATTCTGCTGCATGCCCCAGGGACTCCACATTGGAAGATTTGAAAGTTTAGGCAACTTGCTAGGGGCATGGAACTTATAAATCCTGAAAGCTACTGATTCTAAGTCTCCTAATTCCCCTGTGCATGACTAGGAGCCTGACAGCCCTACAAACCATACCTTGATATCTCTTTCTCAACATTTATGTTTTCCAATGTATGAAATTTCTTAGAATTAAAACATTCTTTAAATGTTTGAATTTCCAAGAGAATGGAAACTAAGTTTGAAAACCCTTTGAAAATGTATCATTCATACATTGCCAACATCTAGCACTCCACAGTATCGAGTAGCATTTAGAAAGAATTAGCCAAAATCAAGGTGCATCCATGGACAGTGTTAGGTATATCAGATTTCCTCCACCATCTGGAAGTCATTCTTAACCGTACTTATTCAATTAATAACTTAAAAAATAGAATTTGATACACTTTTCATACAATAACATTTAACAGTCTAATCCAAAGACCTTTGAAATCAAAGATTAAAAGAGGGTAATCAAAAACCTTTACGGTACTATAACTTTCAGTTGCTTAGAATACAAATAGCTGCAGTAAGCGCATGACATTTTTGGCAAATGCTTATGCTTTAATGTCTTTTCCTTGTTTATTGGTATTTCTCAGATCTTACAGAAGTATTACAGACATAGTTGAATAACATGTATTAATTCTATAATCTGAAGATGAAGGCAAGATAGAGATAAATCTTAAAAACCCAAATTACAAAAAAGAAAAAAATTATTTTGAAAAGAAATCTGTAGACTAATGTAAGAGAAAAATATATAATTTACAGAAACTTCAGTGACATTTCTGGGTTTCCTTCCCCTTCTTCTGTAAATGATTTGTTTTACAATTTTTTGTGGGCTATTTACTATCTACTTACATCTATTTGTTCCTAGAAGATTTTGTAAATTCAAGATTTTGTCAGTTTTTTCATTTATGTATAGTTATTTTTGTATACTTATATTTTATATGTATACTTAAATTTCTTTACTGAAAGAGTGGTGAAACATTGGAACAGGCTGCCCAGGGAAGTGGTTGAGTCCCCATCCCTGGAGGTATTTAAAAGACATGTAGATGTGGCACTGAGGGACATGGTTTAGTGATGGACTTGGTGGTGTTGGGTCGATGGTTGGACTCGATGATCTTAGAGGTCTTTTCCAACCTTAATGATTCTATGATTCTATGATTCTATACTTTGCCTAATCCACTATGCAAAGGTGCATCATGCCACTAATGAGGAGATCAAGATTAAGTATGGGTTCAATTTCCTACAAAATGTTATTGATCAGATATCCCAGACCAGGATTCAGCTTTTGTGATTCCTTAGCAGACTTATTTTACAGATGCATGAGAATAGAGATGTTAAAAAGTTAAATCACTGCAACTGTAATAGATATTATAATTTATATGAGAGCTGACAAAAAATACAAGCAAGTACAAGCAAGCTGATTCTCATGAAATCATATCACCTTTTTTTTTTTTCTTTTTTCTTGATTCTACTTCCTCCTTTATTGTCCTGGCATATTCTATCCTTGCTTCCAAAACTTCTTCAGTAAGCTTTTCACAGGTAATTTCTGTTCTTTTCAATTCATTTTTCCCAGAAGCAAAAGTAATCTGGAAGGCCAGCTCCATTTTTTTTTTTTTTTGTGAGTTGTGTAGGTAGATAGAGGATAAATGTATTCTACCTAAATCCTCAGACAAGTGCATGAAAATTGACTGAATAGACCAAAGTGGTTCTTTTGCTGTTCAGAGTATCCATTGTATGTAGAGACATTGCAAGATTGAATTGCTGGCCTGGATAATAATGATAAATCTCTTTATGAATGTCTCAGCATGAAAATCTACATGGACACTCCTTGCTAGTTCATGTAGATAGCTGAGTCAATGAAAGCCATTAAGGTCTATTATGTCAGTATCTGCTGCAAGATTTTTTTAGTCTATAGCTCAATGTCCCTTCAGCCCATTAGGCCTTTTAAGTCCAAAGAGCAGTTATGCACACACATTAACTCTTTGTATTGAAATCCCTTATGACTTTTTGATGATAGGAGGTTACAGAGCATGAACAGTAGAATTTTTTCATAACTTTAAGGAAATAACAGATTTTCTCAAAATACCCAAAAGGCAAGAATTCACATCATGAACTAATGGTCTGTAACATCTGATTTTGAAAATGTAAACATTTCTTTGGTTGTAAGGCTGCCTAAAGCTTTTGAAACTCAACTACTCTTTTGAAAAAGTTGAACTGTCTTGAAGGAACTTTACTGATATGATTGATATTAAGGGTTCTTTAGTCTAGCCACATAATGGATTCTACAGCAACTTTTCATTCTACAAAAAGCCACTACCCAAGAATTTCTCAAAAGCAATATCAGGGATGCAAGAAAAAAATATATAGAGGTGTTAAGCACATGTTGGCAGTGGTAATTTTTAATAATATATCCCTTCTGCTTTCATTTACATGAGTATATGGAAGATCATAATTCATCTATTGGCATCTTGTTATTGCCAGATACACAGAATTTTTGTTTAGGAACTAAATTCACTTAGTACTAAACTGGTTAATTTAGTTACTAACCAAAAATCTTATGTTATTTCACATATGTGGAGCAAAGAGAAGAGGTCTCATTGTAAGGTTAATAACCTTGCTAATTTAAAATTAGGACATGAACATTTAACTTAATTTTATTCTATAAGGAAAATCATAATAAATGTAGTTGAACAATGGTTAGTGCCACAAACTAAAATTTTACTTCATTTATTATTAAAAGTCAAAACTGTTATTTGTGTTTGCTTGTAGACACTGATTTTCATTGCAGTTTTGGGTGTACATACAAAAATTATAAAAATATAAAGAACTGATGAGCAGATGGACAGAGGTTTCTTTCTAGGAACACTGTGAATCACATTTTCATATCTTAATTCTTTACATTTTCCATAAGGATAGTCTTTAACTTAAAAAACCCCTAAAAAAACATATACCAGCAATATGCATATATGCATATAGTATACATATATACACACACATATAATAATATAAGAAGGATATAAAAATGCTAGAATGTGTCCAAAGGAGGGCAAAAAAAATGGTGAAAGGACTAGAGGGCATGACTTATGAGGTGCAGCTGAGGATACCAGGTTTGTTCAGCTTGGAGAAGAAGAGACTGAGCGGTGACCTCATTGCTGCCTGCTGCCCTCATGCGGGGGAGCAGAGAGGGAGGTGCTGATCTCTTCTCTCTGGTGTCCATTGATAGGACGTGAGGGAATGGCTTAAAAAGCTGCATCAGGGGAAGTTTAGATTGGATATTAGGAAAAAGTTATTTACTGAGAGGATGGTCAGTCACTGGAAGTGGTCATGGCCCCAAGCCTGTCGGTGTTCAAGAAGAGTTTGGACAATGCTCTTAGATATATGGTTTAACTTTTAGGTTGTCTGTGGAGACAGGAGTTGGACTCGATGATCCTCTTGGGTCCCTTCCAAATCAGGATATTCTATGATTCTATGAATGGCTTTTAATTTTTCTAGTGTCAAATTGGCCAAAATCAGGAAGAAACATGAATTATGAAAAAGTTTGAATTTCTTTTTAGCTCACTGTATAGGTAGCAAAAGAAGGTGTGAAAAGTAAATTTTCATTTTTTACACTCTTTTCAGAAAGAGTATTGGCAAAAGGAAATAGGAAACAGGTGTATAGAGTTATTGAGGAGATGGTACCGTTTATTCGTTTGTTTCATTTACGGTGCCTAACATCTAATATTTTTTTTTATTTCAAGGTATACATTTCAAATATGAAAGTGAGAGTAGTATAAAGTCATTCACATTTTACCATATAAATTAATAAGCAAAAGAATTAGATATAACAGTATTTTGAAATGGGAAAAAAAGAGAGAAGTGAATCACTTTGAAAAGTGGCTTAAAAGAAATGTGAGAATGACAAAAGTTCTTTATGGAAAAACAAATTTTACAGAAATAGAAAGAAGAAACCTGTGTGATTTTGAAAAAAAAAGTTATGAACGATAATGAATGCATCGTTATGAAACTGTGGGCAATAAAGGCTTAGTTTTATACAATTGTATCCCAGAAATTAGAGAAGGCAAAAAAGCATGGCACTATAATCAAATTATATTATAACACTTTAAGGTTTATGATCTTAATAAGTATATCTAAAACATGCCCAGAAAAAAGAAACTGATAAATGACTATATATCTTCTATGATGCACTGGAGGAATGGACTGTATAGATATATCAAAGAAAGGCAAAAAAAAGCTAGAGGAAAAGGCCTAGAAAAGACCATCACTGGAATAGATACATAACACATAATCCTCTTTAAAAGGAGAAAAATTAATGACACCATATAGGAAGTGAAGTCTGCGTAGAACTCTATAAGTAAAATAAGAAATACCTTCATGTTTGATTAATGCTGTTATCAAAGCATTATAACATACCCTGTTATCAAAGGAATAGAAGACCAGGAAAATAGCAGAATGTCATGTTCAAGGAAATAGTGAGAGACATTTGCACACATCACAAACCTTACAAGCTACTAAAAATTTATGTGTGCTAGATAATATTTAATTGTGCTGACCAGAACACTTCTGGAACTTATGAAGAAATGTTGACGACGTATTGTAGACCATCCTTGGTAATTTCAGCAGTGACAGATCATTCTGGATAGAAACCAAGTTGTAAAAAGTGTCAATGACTATTATCTAGTTAAACAAGGCAAAAGAGAAACTCTTCAAAGTCAGATGCAGTCTCAGTCATAACAATTTTCATTATTTACAGTGGAATCAAAATGTTGCCGCTAATAGTTCATTCAAATTTTCTTCATCAAAAAAAGAACAAAGATGAGGGCTTTATAAGGCTATGATAGAAAATTAGAACAGAGAAGGTCTAGTAAATGTTTACTAGAAGCATAAACCTTGATCTTCGGGAAAGGAATCTCTTGGGTGGGGAAAGATCACAGTGAAAAGCCTGTTAAATTACTAGCAGAACTTTTTTTTTTTTAACATACCTTTGTTTTCAGAAAAAAATATGATATGAAGAGAAGAGGTACCCATTTAATATGAATTTCCCAGGAATCAGAAGTACAGACACGTTTGAAGAAAAGTTGTGAGAATCCCCCCCTATTGCTCACCTAAAAGGGAAATAAAAGGAGGATGCCTAGAAAGTGGGAGATCTTGAAGTATCTTCTTCTCATTTAATGCAAGATTCTATTAGAGATTCAAAAGGATCAAAGAGAACATAAAAACAGTCAGAAGCAGAAAATTTTCCCACTTAAAGAAAAGTATTTCTATGATTTTCTCTGATTTCCCTATTATAAGTATCATTGTCTATATTGGAATATTTTATTAAATAGTTTTGAAATGGAATTTAATTCCTTAAATATTTTGTTTTATTAAGATCAGCTTTGCATGGCATGACTCTCACTTTAAAAAAGGTATAACCTGGAATCAAAAGATGATATCTCATTCTCTGAAGAATGAGGAGGCCTCTCGAAGAATTCCTCAACTTCCTAATATTATGAGTCCCACAATATTCTAAAATAGATTTACTTCTGAAAAACAAACTGTGAAGTAAAAGTCTATGCAGAAAGAAAATAGATTCTTATGCCGAACATGCTGAGGTGCTAACACAGTCCTCCTATATATTACTCTGGATACACTAATTCTCAAAAGCAGCGTTTGAATTTTGCAAATAGCAGTGGACCCATAAGCATTAGAACAGAGGTCTCCTGTTCATGGCTACAGGTAAAATGTTTGACCTTCTGACATTGTTCACTGCCACAGGAAGCAGAAAAAATACATTTAGGCGCTCATCCAGGTTAAACAAAGTGTGATGTTGCCAACAGGACACTGCTTCCTCAGTGCAGTGGAAGATGGCAGAAACACAGGAACCACTGAATTACCATTTATTTAATGTGTTTCCGTAAGAGGAAATGTTCTACAAATGTACTAAAAACATGAGAATGGCTAGTATAAGGAGCAGAGTAGTAAAGATTAAGATGTCAGATGTGATCTTTGGATATATAAGCTGAAGAATCTCAGGTGAACCTGTGTTTCCTCTGCATTTACTCAGTGTGGGATGCTGCTGGAGTTTTATGTCCAGTGGCTGGAGGACGATGATAGATAAATTCAGGCTAAGAGTGAAGTGTACACATTTAACAGGACAATTAGCCATGACTTATCCAGACTTTTAATGGATTCTCTGATGGTTTTAAGGTCCATGTGGTTTACTTGTTCAATATGCAATCTAGTTCAAATTAAATTCAGTTCAGAAAGCTCTGTGTTAGCCTGTGTTAAAGAAGGGAGTGAAATAAAGATTGCAATGATGTCTCGCCATTCATGAACTGGTTTTGTTGCTAAAAGTGGGACAAATCTAAAGGTGAAAAGAAAATCTCTGAGGTAATTTCTGTCTATTGCACCATTTCTTGCTAACAAAGGCTAGGTGATGGTTGTCTTTTTCCAAAGTAGGTTTCTCTTCTTCAAATGTAGATTCCTCTTACACATTGAACTTTCTCCTTTGATAGCAGTATGTAACATTTAGGACAAATAATTGTCTTGTTTCTCATATAAACTTTGCTTTTCCTTATCTTCTTGGATTCTACATAAATTTCTCTGGACCTATTAAAGCTTTATCTGAGTAGATTGTTAGATAAAATTGAAATAAGAAGGATAACTTGATCAAAACTTAGCTTTGGTTCCCCCCAAACACAAACACACACAAAGGAAAAGCGTTTCTCCTCAGCACTTCAGATGTTTGTTTGCTTGATAGATCAGTGCTTTGGCATTTCATTTTTTCTGAAATCTTCTTGATATCATGAAATTTTAATTCCTGAATAAGTTATAGAATCCAAGTGTTTTCTGGCGAAATAACTTTTTTGAGTCGGGCAGATTTAGCTGACACATATTAGGCATTATTTACTTTATAGCCAGACACTTTTCTGAAATCACAGACTGCTTTATGTATTTATTTTAAGCAACTGTCCAGGTTAGATAAAAATAACATGGCATCGTCACCATAAAAGGTTATTTTCTGCTGTGTTCTTCCAAGTTGGATCCCTATGATGGATTCATTGGGTCCTACCCTCTTTGCAAAATGTTCTGTGGTCAGTGCCAACAACAAAAGAGACAATGGACATGCCTCTTTCCTTTCTGCAATTCAAAGAGTGATTTAACCCCATTGATTTTGGCAGCTGGTTTTAGCCTTAAATAAAGACAAACAATCCATTCAAGTGCCTGGGGGGTAGCAGGAAAGGAAGTGTGTGTATGGGATGGGACTTTAAATAGGAAGTTC
The DNA here is from genome assembly GCF_000699145.1 of Aptenodytes forsteri. NCBI lineage: Eukaryota > Metazoa > Chordata > Aves > Sphenisciformes > Spheniscidae > Aptenodytes > Aptenodytes forsteri. The sequence continues at coordinate 108,790 of NW_008796110.1, forward strand.
TGTCCTATTCTATTACAGGTGTGTTTAACTCAGTGAAAGCAGAAGAAATTGATTTATTTTTGATCTGGCACCATGAACAATTCTGAGTATTACCTAAGAAGTGTTTTGTCCTTTATGAATCTACTTTGAACTGTGTTTAAGTGAAAGGAGAATGTGGAATTTAATTGGGCTGCTAGTGTCTTTCTAATTTTTTTCTTATGATTCACAGGTGATTGGGCCTGTAAAATCATCATAAGATCAGGTCTTTACAGAGAAGGAGAGTATAACAGAATCAAAGGTCCCCCCAAGGGACCTCCTTAAACATCCCATAAAATTCACAGGAGATATACACAGGTCCTGGAGATTTACCTTTGTTTCAGACTTGCTATTGGCGCTTAGAGTTCTTTATCTGTTATTATTTCTTTATCTAAAAAACAGCCTGGGAACAGCCTGTCGTTTCTAGAGGGTTTTTTTTGTAGTAACTTCAGAGCATGGATCATCTGAAGGACTGAAGTGTTTTGAGGTAAGTAACAAAAGTAAGGCTTCTTGTTTGCATGCCAAGTATATTGCATTTAATTGGTGGGATAATATGACCTATTTGACTTTCCCTATCTTAAAAGTCACCCTTTTATTACTGCTATCTTTTTAATGAAATATCTGCTTTGCATGTATACTACATTTTGAGGTTTCAACTCTCATCAGCATGTTCAGCTCTCCCTAACATAGCTAATTCATGAGACACTCTTTGATAAAACCTTTTGTTCACATTTTTATGTGTCTCCCTTTACCTTTTTATCTCCTCTTCTGGTTTGATATTTATCTGAGTTCTCTATTCTTCATCATCAAATAGGAGGCTGTGTCTATTGACTTTATATAGTGATTTCTCTGTATATTGACTTTGAGCAAGATCCAGATTGCTTGCTTGACATAGTTAAGTTAATTCCCCAAAACCTAGATATTAGGCACTTGGTCTCTGAAGGGAAATCTCAGACAGCTTAAGTCAAGTGCCTCAATTTGTCCCTATTTGTTTGTTTGTTTGTTTGTTTGTTTGTTTGTTTGTTTGTTTGTTTGTTTGTTTGTTTGTTTGTTTGTTTGTTTGTTTGTTTGTTTGTTTGTTTGTTTGTTTGTTTGTTTGTTTGTTTGTTTGTTTGTTTGTTTGTTTGTTTGTTTGTTTGTTTGTTTGTTTGTTTGTTTGTTTGTTTGTTTGTTTGTTTGTTTGTTTGTTTGTTTGTTTGTTTGTTTGTTTGTTTGTTTGTTTGTTTGTTTGTTTGTTTGTTTGTTTGTTTGTTTGTTTGTTTGTTTGTTTGTTTGTTTGTTTGTTTGTTTGTTTGTTTGTTTGTTTGTTTGTTTGTTTGTTTGTTTGTTTGTTTGTTTGTTTGTTTGTTTGTTTGTTTGTTTGTTTGTTTGTTTGTTTGTTTGTTTGTTTGTTTGTTTGTTTGTTTGTTTGTTTGTTTGTTTGTTTGTTTGTTTGTTTGTTTGTTTGTTTGTTTGTTTGTTTGTTTGTTTGTTTGTTTGTTTGTTTGTTTGTTTGTTTGTTTGTTTGTTTGTTTGTTTGTTTGTTTGTTTGTTTGTTTGTTTGTTTGTTTGTTTGTTTGTTTGTTTGTTTGTTTGTTTGTTTGTTTGTTTGTTTGTTTGTTTGTTTGTTTGTTTGTTTGTTTGTTTGTTTGTTTGTTTGTTTGTTTGTTTGTTTGTTTGTTTGTTTGTTTGTTTGTTTGTTTGTTTGTTTGTTTGTTTGTTTGTTTGTTTGTTTGTTTGTTTGTTTGTTTGTTTGTTTGTTTGTTTGTTTGTTTGTTTGTTTGTTTGTTTGTTTGTTTGTTTGTTTGTTTGTTTGTTTGTTTGTTCTTTTGTGGTTGGTTGTTTTGTGTTTGGTTTTTATTTTTTTGGGGGGGGGAGGCGGGGAGGGAAGATTCTCTTTTTTCATTATCCTGAATTTCAATTCTTTTTTATTGGATATTTACCTGTAAGAAATGGATACAATTTAATTAGTCTCAAAAAATAATTACTTTCCTCAATTTGTTTTAAAATTTTCAAGATATATTTCAGAAAACATTTTAGGCTTGCTTTGGGTTTTTGTTTTCATTGGGAGAATACAGTGAGGTCACAGTTATTAGTTACCTAATAAGTAAGTGATCCACAAAACTTCTTCCTCACGTGAATGGCAAATGCAGGGCTGGGTAGAGATCCCAAACTAGTCCCCGTGACCGCAATTTACTAACTGTATGGACCGCCAGACTAGCTGAGCTTTACTAATTAAGGTATCCAAGAAGATCTAACTAGTCTTTGCACTGGCTTTTGTTAAACACCATCCATAGAAGAAATAAAGTTCCTCACTGACTCTGAACGAAGTGATTGAGTGAAATGGGCCCTGATTCAGGAAGGTAGTCTTACTTAACCGCCTTTCAAAATTAAAGCTCTGAAGTAAATGGTATTACAGTTCATGTTCAAATTCTTTCTTGGAAGAAATTAATTTAAAGAGAACAAGGTATACAAATGAAAAGGAAAAAAGGAATCTAATTTCTCATTCTATTAAGCAAACGATTACATACTGTACACGAATTAAGATGATTTGCTAAATTAGGACTGGTTATGCCACACAAGACTTTGTCAGATTTGAAAAAGAATTATTCAGACAGTGTGGAAATATAAAATTAACTTATGCCACATTAATTTAGTCAATGATTTTTTTCTGTCTCCCATGAGTGTTGTGAGACAATAATTATCTCATTCTCAAGTAGCTGGACATACAGTAATTTAAACTATCCAATTTAACTATCTTTGTTTCTTTGTTAATCATTTTAAACTATAGCCATTAATTAATTTGAATATATCAGATGTGATTTGAAAGCAGTAGTTTGGAACATTATTTTCTGTGTAATGTACAGTATGTTGTAATTTAAAGCTAGATGAGCTCTTTTAAAAAAAATAATTCCCTTAATTTGTCATATATGAGCACATGGTGAGCTTAATTAATGTCAGTAGGGTAAAATCAAGCATTTTAAAGTGCTAATTTAGGATAACAGAATATGAGCTGCTGCAATTCTGAAATGCTCATTCGTTTCTAATTGTGTGGTTTGTTTCTGAAACATTTCATTGTTTTCAGCACAGAACAATTGAACTTGTAGAAGGAAGTGGTGAATAACGCTCTAAGATGCACTTTCTAGTTGTCTGAAAGCATAAGGGCCTTAAAGATTTGAGATAGAAATATTATAAATTTTGTTTAGTAGATTATAATCAGCTCTCTGTTATCTGGGGAAATAGAGCACAATTTGTGCAATTAGCACAAATATCACTACAATAGGGTCCTGCCAGACTCCAAGCAGGACATGAGCCCTTGCTGCAGCACTATGTAATAAGTTTTCCCTGGGGTGGCTTGTCCATTCAGAAGGTTTCTGGCAAACCCACATCAAGGACAAATAATTTTTTGTACTCTGTCTTCATTCCTCAGGTATCTATGTTTGAGCTCCAGCATTTCTGGAAACATGAAGAGCCATCCTTCGTGTGTGGAGCCAACTTCTAGTGAACGCGGGTTATTAAGCTGGGCTGAGTCTGATACAATTACAACTACATCATGTAGTCAAATTAGCTTTATTTGACTGAAGTTGATTAACAGTATATTAACGACTGTACCAAACCTAAGCTGGCTTTCACAGGACAAGCTACACTGTCTCATTGTATTAATGGAATTATCTATCTGCCAATAGGGTAACACACTTATTGATAAAAAAGACTTGGCGTTCAAGGGTGTGTCGCGTGTTTTGCTGCATGGTTTCCTCAGATGTCCCACAAAGAACCCTCATTTTTAAATAACTTTTGCTTTAATTTTGTTCACAGAAAGAATGTTTCTGTGTGATGGGAGAAAAGAGGCCAGGAGTTGGATACTGCAAGCTAATTGCAGATCATTGCAGCTACTACCTTCAGAAGTGCATAAGTTTGTACAATAAACATAAAGAGCTGACTCATTGGCTGAACACTGTATAATACTCTGCTCTGCCAAACAGTTTTGTGTTTTAACAGTTTTAGTGATTTCTCACGGTATTGTTTAGGGTTCAAAATATCAAGAGTCCCAGATTACAAGAGTTAAGCACATGACTCAGGACAGGTTCTTCTTAAATGGATAACCTGAACAGAATGCACTTATTATAAGCAGATCTTTCAGAACAGTTTCTAAAAACAGGGTCTGGTTTGCTATGTTTTGACACTGTGACTTTTCCTTAAAAAATTTCCCAGAATTCAGTAAATTCCTTTGGCTGAAACATTCTGAGTTTTCACTGTTGTGTTACATATTGGATGAGCTTTCCACTTTATTGGTGGCATTTCAGTAGTGCTGTGTACATTTGGCTGTAAAACTGTCTGGAAGCTATTGGAGAGAATAGTGCTATATAATAGGGATAATATTATTATCATTATTTCTGGAAAATCACTGCAATCCTCACTTAAAGCATTTCAGTCAGATCAGCGACCTTCAGATGTACAAAACTGACAATGTGATTTGCAAAAAGCAAAGTTTTTCCACGACTGACAGCTGCTCTATTTTCCCCCTGTAATCAGAAGCCTCTGTGCTAAATAATCTCACTTAAATTAATTTCTAGGATTAAGATTTTTGCACCCCAGAAGAACAGCAGAGAAAATGATGCATTGCATTGGGAATCTTGTTATCTTCTGGATATTTAGCCTTGTTCACAAGATAGATAGGAGAAAAGATTAATGTTATACTAGAGCCAAATGAGGATAAGGCTTTCTAGCTCTTCTTTTCTTGCAGGAGATTCTCTTCCAGAATTGTGTTAAAAGTTAGTATTTTAGTACGGTATCTGTCATGACAATTAGCACCATTATTTCCTGGATGTGGTCCATTAATATGGTATACCCTATTCCTTGGCCCTGTCCACAACTGTATGGGATCAATAAAGATTTCTATGACAAGGTAACTATATTGTCCTTTAAAGTGTCTGGTTTTAGTTGAAGACTTTATGATAGGAATGTAAAGTAAAGTATATTTAATAGGAAAAACACACAGACAGAACAAGAAATGAAACGCTAGTTCCAGGCATGACAGTTCTCTATCTCCTTTCTTCTGTCAAGCCAGAAATGCTGTACTTGCTCTCTGTAACCTGATATTGTAATTTTTCCAGCTAAACAGAAACAGAGGCATCATAAATTCCCCCATAAGCAGTTCTTGTGATAGTTCAACCTAGTTTTACAGATCAAAACATTTTGATTAAGATCAGGGAAAAACATTCCTATTTAAGTATTCAACTGACCTAAATCTCCCAAACTTTTGAAGTTCCTCCAGCTTACAAAAAATACAACAATTGTTTAGAATACAACAACAGAATTCAAAGACACCCATTGTATTTCAGATGTAATTGCTTTCAGGCATTAACAAAGATCTTTTCAGCAACTGAGAATAAGACAAATAAGACATTGATTTGTAGGTTTTTTTACTTCCTTAACACAAATTTTATAGAAAGCGAAATGAAATATTTTAAGTTCATGTACTCATTCCTTGTGGAAAAATCATGGTATAAATTAACAGTTTGGCTTGCTGATAGAAACACAGTAACTCTGTTACAAGTAGGATTGTCTTTAGCTTTGCCTAAGAGCAGTCTGAGGACAGATTTAGCAATAAGTATTTAGAGAAGTTTTGGGGTTTTTTAATCCCTGAAAAATTTTGGTGTGGACATTTATTTTAGTAGCCCATTTTTTATATCTCTCATACTGTAGTCTGAGGAGATTTAGCAATAAGTATTTAGAGAAGTTTTGGGGTTTTTTAATCCCTGAAAAATTTTGGTGTGGACATTTATTTTAGTAGCCCATTTTTTATATCTCTCATACTGTTGAGTAATCAATTTAAAGCAAACCAGACTAGATCTCTGTTACAAGAGTCTGCAATGTGAAGGCTGAAATGTTTTGACTGAGTCCATGTTCAATGGAGTACTCACTTCTTGTATTGTTGATTTTTATTAGTATTTATATCCACTTACTTCAACATATCATCCTAAAATCATTGCAATCAATACAAATGCTTTCAAGTGTCTTTAATAAGGGGGGATTTGCTGCTGTCATAGCAGAGCCTGGACAATTGTGCAAGAGTGAGGTGGAGTCTATTTATGTGCCAAATCAATTTTAACATTAAGTACCCAGAAACACCTTCTGATGGCAACAGGGCTTAGTGCTCGAATAGCTCAAAAGAGAAAAAAAAGCCACTAAGCTACTATTTTTGCATGGTTCCACACTCACTGCCCTTCCTGTGTCATGATAAGACATAGTATATAATTTGACAAGTTTTAGTGCAGAATTATTCTGAGCTGAGCTTGTCCATTTCCAGTTTGCCACATTCAGGCTTTGTTAAAAAATAGTAATCAGGTTTCAGACATGGTAAAAAATAGGATGACTTACAGCTTTGTTTAGCTCTACGTCTGATGCTTCACACATAGGTCTACTCCCTGAAAATTATTCCTTTTTTTTCCCTAAGGAATGGTATCTCATCAAGAAAATAATTTGACACTATGGTTTTCAGTTAGAATTAAAAAAGTATTTAAAAAAAAATAAATATAGTTTTCCCTTTCAAGATAAACTATTTTGTTATTCAGAATTTGGGGTATCTGTAGCCCAAAACCACTGACATAATTAAAAAATATTTATTCCCCTCAAATCGCTGCCTTTGTCCAAGAGCCAAAGATTCATTTTGAATCTAATTTCTATATTTACTGTCACACAACATGTTGATTTGATTTTGAAAGATTAAAAACATATTGGACTTGGTCATAGCTACACACTACCTTACATAGAACCACTAGAGTAAAAACTATATTAACTGACTATGCCATAATTCTTCATGAACATGAGAAAAAAATTATCACAGTGACCAAACGGGTTGAAGTGGTACATTAAGGCTTCTACAAAATTAATCTTTTTTTCTTGGTTATTTTTTGATCACGTCTTCATTCATTCCACCCCCAAAATGAGAAACTTCAGTTAATACTGCCCTAAGAGGTGAGCCATCAAGGTAGCAGGAAATCTTTAGAGATCACTATCAAAAAGGTGTTAAAATCGTTGTGAAAATGTCTCAATTTGGGAAAAATTTATTAAATGACAGGCCAGCTAGTTTGCTCTTGGAACACAGTCTTGTGGAGTTGCAACTTGTTGCTAACTAAGAAAAAGCTAGAAGAAGAAAGACATGAAAGATTTTACTGTTAATTATCAACCAAAGGAAAAATACTCCCTTGACTGAAAGAGATTTGGAAAAGAAAGGAGAAAAGGACATTTATAGAGCTGTGGGGCAATAGACTAGTAACATTATCATTTTATGAAAAAAATATATGTTTCAGTAGATTGTCCCTTTTGATGTAATATAAGTGAATGCTTTAAAGAACACTCAGTGACATTAACATAAGACTGACCAAAAATTCTCATAAAAGAAAAAAATAGTTTTAACTCTCTGAGGGTTTTAAACAGTGGTTTTCATTACCTGAGAAGTTGAATTTGTATTAATTAAAGAAAAGATTATTTTCAGCTGAAAATCAACATTTTCTTAGGGGGTAGGAGGAAAAAAAAAGCAGCACTTTGTTTCTGCATTATCAGTTACCAGTACCTCATTGGGAGTGTCTTCTCATTTTCTCTTTCCTCTCAGCTAGTCTTACCAAAGAGGTTCATTTCCGAAGAGGCACTGTAGCCATGTGGCTATTCAGCCTCACCTCTCAAGAAAGGAAAATTATCATGCAGTAAAGAAAATAGAACATGAAAAGAAGGAGAGTATAAGGGATTCAATTTACACTTTCACCCAGCAGTGTTATGACTTGTCATTTGACTGAAAACATGAAACATCCTTCTAGGGGGAGGTTTCTATCATTTCTCTAAGAATAACATTCTGTAAAATGTATTTTTTAATTTATCTTGGAGGATAGTAGCAGCTACTCATTTCAGTGATAATTTTAATGAACAGTAGAATCATAGAATATTTCAGCTGTAATTTAACCCTGGAGATAATCTACTCCTACACTCCACTCAAAACCAACTAGATCAGTTTGGTCATGATCTTCTCCAGGCAAGATCTGAATATCTCCAAAGACGGAGACTCCACAGACTCTCTGGACAAGTTGTTCCTATGTTTGACCACCATAACAGTGACGTGAATTGGAATTTTTAATGTTGCAATAGCTCTTACAGTAATATGTCACATGAACATTTCTTTACATGTGCATGCACATACGTTTTTATGCATATGTATCTGTTGAATTTATATTTATGAACTGTAATGACCTATGTTTTTTCCTATAACTATTATTTATAAAAAGCTGAACAATTTCCTGCTGACAAAAGAAGTATGTTTTATTTATGAAAAAATTGGGCTGAAGGTAAGAAAACAGCACACTGTTATGCTTTATAGCAAATCTGCACAGTCGTGTTTTCTGCTCTTTTTGCCAGCAGTGCACAAAATGGGATTTTCAGCACTGTTCTAGTTTCATTCTTAGCTCTGTAGACACGTGGCAAATCTGTGATTTTTTCAAATAGCCTGAGGCTTAAAATAGATTAACATCTTACCAATGCTTCCATTTCCTAGAAAGTTTATTTTCTTTGTAACTGGGTTTGAAGGCAATGAAAGGCTCAAGGGCTTGCGACAACACCTACAGTATATAAGAAGAGATACTCTTTTTTTTTGTTTGTCATAAGTGAGAGAATTACATCATCATTTCAAACACACTTCATTTCAATGTATGATAGCAAATATTAGAATGCCAACAGTGTATTAGAATATTACCAATACTGAATTTATTTTGCATGAGCTGAATGCTCTCCGCTCCACTTTGATAAATCTTCATAATGAGTTAAGAATACTCAAAAACAATAACTGAAATCACTCAATTTGTTGCTACTGGCTTTATCTTTGTTTCTAACTTTGACAACTGCCAGAACTATCAGTTCAGATCTAACTTGTATACTGTTAAATGACTGGCTATGAAACTGAGACATGCCATGAAAAAGTGAAAAACTGCCTTGTTTTTGACCTGGGAAATAGGCTAAGAAAAAGAATTTATAGTAAGATTTAGGGGGGTTGCTTGATCTTATTCCAATTTATAGACATCTGAGACTATGGTGTAACCATGTTTTTTATATATATATATATATACACACACACATTTGTCAAAACATTAATTCACACTGGTGAAGCCATAGGTTCAAAGCACACAGCCTGACAGGTTCAAACCCCGCAACTCATAACTGCACCATAATAGAGCATTGTAATAGGTAGAGAAAGCATTTCCTGTTCTTTCTGTGAAATTGGACTGCTATGAAAAAAATAATTAAAGATTCTGGAAACCAGAAGGAGAGCACCAAATGAAGCCTGATTGTCTAGCTGAACTTTCACCTTAGTGAAAAGCATTCTGAATTCCCACCTCTTCTTCCCGGACTGTTGCTACACTTCATCTGATGAAAAATTACTGCAAAATACATAAACAATCCTTCAGAGAAAAAATAAGAACCTCTGATGACCACTAAGTACCCTGAGCCTTCCCGTTAAGACACAGTTGTGTGATGCAATTTCAAATCCTTCCCTGAACAAGAATGCTTTTACCTGGTATATAGTCAAGAAAGCAAAATCTGTCAAGGACTATTAACCACACAGGTATGTCTTATAAAGTTCCTGAACCATGAAGTCTTCTAGGACAATGTCACTGTATGCTTTACCTCTTATTACATTCTTTGCTAATCTTTCACTGTTGGGCACTGTCACAACTTCATGTGATATTTACCCTCACCTTTTTTAAAAGGATTTTAAACGTGGATTGTTAGACAAAAGACACACCTCTGTCTCCAGGTGTTTTTTTTCCCTGAAAATAAAATCTTTCTTAGGTTCCCATGTACGTCACGCGTAAGGAGCCAGGGTTCCTAATTTGTGATTGTGAATTTCAGTAATTGACAGTGAACTACCAGGTTTAGAACGGGGGGGGGGGAACAAAACAACAAACAAAAAAACCCCCAAACCAACCAACCAACCAGATCTTTTGTAGAAAAGGATCTACCCTTGGGAAAAAGGAAGAAAAGCTGTATGAAGAGAGTTCATCAGCGACTAGGCTAAGAAGAACTAGTGGAGCAGCCTACAAAACAATTAGTGCAGACTTATATCTGATTCTGGACAAGCAAGCGGTTCCAATCCTAGAATCCTAGAATCATAGAATCATTGAGGTTGGAAAAGCCCTCTAAGATCATCGAGTCCACCCGTCAACCCAACACCACCATGCCCACTAAACCATGTCCCTAAGTGCCTCATCTACACGTCTTTTAAATACCTCCAGGGATGGTGACTCAACCACTTCCCTGGGCAGCCTGTTCCAATGTTTCACCACTCTTTCAGTAAAGAAATTTTTCCTTACATCCAGTCTAAACCTCCCCTGCCGCAACTTGAGGCCATTTCCTCTCGTCCTATCACTTGTTACTTGGGAGAAGAGACCGACACCCACCTCGCTACAACCTCCTTTCAGGTAGTTGTAGAGAGCGATGAGGTCTCCCCTCAGCCTCCTTTTCTCCAGGCTAAACAGTCCCAGTTCCCTCAGCCGCTCCTCATAAGACTTGTTCTCCAGACCCCTCACCAGCCTCGTTGCCCTTCTCTGGACACGCTCCAGCACCTCAATGTCCTTCTTGTAGTGAGGGGCCCAAAACTGAACACAGGATTCGAGGTGCGGCCTCACCAGTGCCGAGTACAGGGGCACGATCACTTCCCTACTCCTGCTGGCCACACTATTTCTGATACAGGCCAGGATGCCATTGGCCTTCTTGGCCGCCTGGGCACACTGCCGGCTCATGTTCAGCCGGCTGTCGACCAACACCCCCAGGTCCTTTTCCGACAGGCAGCTTTCCAGCCACTCTTCCCAAAGCCTGTAGCGCTGCATGGGGTTGTTGTGGCCCAAGTGCAGGACCCGGCACTTGGCCTTGTTGAACCTCATACAGTTGGCCTCGGCCCATCGATCCAGCCTGTCCAGGTCCCTCTGCAGAGCCTTCCTACCCTCGAGCAGATCAACACTCCCGCCCAACTTGGTGTCGTCTGCAAACTTACTGAGGGTGCACTCCATCCCCTCATCCAGATCATCGATAAAGATATTAAACAAGACCGGCCCCAGAACTGAGCCCTGGGGAACACCGCTCGTGACGGGACACCAACTGGATGTAACTCCATTCACCACAACTCTCTGGGCCCGGCCGTCCAGCCAGTTTTTGACCCAGCGCAGAGTACACCTGTCTAAGCCGGGAGCCGCCAGCTTCTCGAGGAGAATGCTGTGGGAGACAGTGTCAAAGGCCTTGCTGAAGTCCAGGTAGACCACATCCACAGCCTTTCCCTCATCCACTAGGCAGGTCACCTGGTCATAGAAGGAGATCAGGTTGGTCAAGCAGGACCTGCCTTTCATGAACCCGTGCTATGGAGGTAGATGGAGGTAGACCTAATCCTATGGAGGTAGACCTAAAAATAACTAGTCCAAAGTTGTACATTAAGCATTTGGGCTGTTATTAGTGTGTAATTCATGCTCAACCCATGGTACTGTTCCCTGATGTACTCCAACACAGGTGCAAACTAGGGAAAATAGAGGAAGAAGCAGAAAGTTCAGAGCATTAGCAACCCATTAGTAGACGTCCAAAAGTGCTTCTGGTTAGTTTCTTGGACAGCTGATAGCCAAGCTACACCAGACTGCCAGACACCAAAGTACCTTGGTAAATGATCACTATGAATTCATTTCCTATATGTGTGTTGTTGCATATGCTGGTACATATGAAGGATCACTGACTTGTTCTGGATGCATCACACCAACTATGTAAGCACAGTGTAGGGGGCCATACACATCACAAATCAGATTTACTTTTGACACAAACACATGCAGAAGATCCAATTCATCCAGAACTCACAGGCATACTGAGAATTCACTGTAAATTTGTGCCAATTGTTCAAGGTGTGTCCAAATCCTGCTCAAAAGTTTGGATCAGTTTGGTACCTCTACACTAGCAGCTGGTGAAGTCCAAGGAGGGAAGGACCAGGATCTGTTATGGCTCTAGGATCATATCTCTGCATTCTGTCTCGACTGTCAATGAAGTTCACACTAGTTGTACCTAAGCATGTACCACATGTCTATACCTAGCCAATGGGAACCACATTTCCATACAGATAGCCTTGTCATTACAAACAGAAATCAGCTCACGCATAGAGAGCAAGCTGGTGGAGAAACATGTGTAAGATGTGCTTTTCTTGTGAGAAATGTACCTTGTGCCCGTACTGCAAATGGGGCACTCTAGACGGTAACTTCAACCTTACTTCTACCAGGAGGGAACCTTCAGTGACACCACCACTGGTGTGCTTAGTATATACTGCAAGGTTCCAAGTTTAAAGGTCAGGCAAAATTGCATCAAGAAGCTTTCTAGTGCATGAAGTTGTTAATGAAGATTTATTCATTATTTATACAATGCATATTTATAAATATTTTTCTACAAATTAGCCATTCGTAGCTGTATTTCCTAGACAGAAATATAGGAACAATACACACATTGCAGAACAAAATTTATTATTTAATTTAAATTTATTCCATTTTTATTTTTTGCATTTTCATGCTTTTTAGTTTCTCTTATTTTTGTTTGTCTGTTTTATAGGTGAAAAGTAAAAAAGATTCTCTCTGTTTTAAGATATTTTACAGTTTTTCTCTTCTGTTATTTTCAAAAAGTAGGAAGTATAAAGTGTAAAAGTGGATGACAAATGCCCAGTTTTCATATGTTTTAAATATTTTTAACTGATAACAATTAAGAAGTCAACATTTGATTCTTTCATAAACTGTGATATGCAATATTATCACAACTACAGTTGATATAAAAGTACATACGGTGGCTGCATTGTTATGGTTGGCAAACTTCATTTCAGTGGCAGCTAGAGTTTGTGTTTTAAAAATATTTGAAAATAAAATATTTATTGCATCTATAAAGACATGATATGTTTTAAACACAACCTCACAATCTTCTGCCTAAATAAAATCTTTAGCAATGTTAAGTTTGCTTTTTTCTTTCCCTTCTTTTATGTATGTGTTGAAATATTTAAGAGATTCTCTAGGTCAGTACTTCTGCCTCTTACCTCAGCTGAACTACATTAGTTACATCTCAGTAGTCAATACTAGCATAGTAGACCTAGCTTTCACTGGTACTTCTCTCATGTGATCCTTATTTAGCACTGAAGTTAATCTGCTAAAAAAAAGTGATAAGGTTTCCAGGTTTCTATGCCAATTTATTTCATGAAGTCATCACAGAATTACCCTCCTTAAGTTGATTTAATTTATTCTGAAATCTGGAGTCTACTACTGGGCCACATCACAGGCAATAGCTGAAATGCAATGTTAAAATACGTTGGTTCATACACAAAGCAACCATATGTCCTTTCTTTGCATTTCTTGATCCCAGTAGTCCAACCAGACCCTACGTATGTCCATTTAGGAAAGAACAGGACAAAAGCATATCAGAGTACTGGCAGAGGTGAACGATACCCTATTCACACCCTGTTTCTGCTGGCCGAGTTATCAATAGGGAATGGGTAAAATTAGGTGATTGGATGTTCAAATTTGAGACCCCGAAGGAAAATATCTGGGCTGCCATTTTGCCTGGACTGTCACAAGGAAACAGATTTTTTTTCTTTCTTTCTCCCTGATATACTTTTTTTTTTCTCTGTCAAATAATTTGCCCGGTTCAGCATACAGCATGAAAGAGAGGATAAAACACTCTTTTTTCCCCTTGCATGTCTCAGCATTACAGGACCGAACACAGGAAGTGTGTTACCCTTGAAAAGAATATTAATGGAGCCTGGCTTAGGAGTGGCTTCCCTTTCACCTATGTGATCCTCTAATCAGTTAAAAATAGTGCTGGAATAGTCAGTAGTCTTATTTAGAGAGCTTGTTTCTTAATTACTTTTTTTTTTCTAGTGAGCAATTTTTTATTAACATGGGAATGTCTGTAAGATTTTTATGGTGGATTTCCGTGTTTCAGTCCCTTCACCTTTTCATTTGCTGGAGACATTGCAGATATGAATGGGGTAACCTGTAGCTTCTGCTGCCAGTGAACAATAAGTGAGCATCTGCACATAGCCCTCTAGTATGAAATGGAATCTCAGCAACTCATCTTGTTGCTTGTAGAGATTCTGCCTTAAATTTGGTTTGGCCATTTAAGCTAAGCAATTTTTTTGAGTTTTTAATGAGAACATGTTAGCATATACAAGAATTCAGTATTGCCATGTTAGTGATTAACATAATGTTCTTTCACTTCCTTGTAATCAGATACAAATTTGTGTTTTTAAACTGTTGTAGATATAGAGACACTGTACTGATGTCAATGATACATAAATTTACATGTTTACTGTGTTATGTACATTTTGTGAAATCAAGTCCTTGACCACCCCTATAAAAACTCTGAGCATGTGATTGAATCCGGATATATCAGGGTCTGTGATACAAACTTCCCTCCCAGCTCCATAAAATGCATAATTTCTTTTACTTGCAGTATGGTATTTAGGAACCAGATAATGGCTGGACATTCAAATATACTTTTTAGAATAACTGGAGACTGCAGTACATAATGTATTCCAATAATTATATACAGGCTCAATAACATGCACGTTGAGCTGCTCTCATTTCAAAAATGGTGCCATGGTGTAATTTAGAAATAAAATAGAAATATCTAACACTATGGTTGAATGACAGAACTGAACTGAAACAGTGACTTGGCTAAGTCTTTCTTGCCCTAGAAAACCACTAAAAATCTGTGATTGAGTTCAGCTTCTTTAGGCAAAATGTTCAATCCCTAGCACAGAACATACAGTCTATACCCTATGCTTTAAAATAATAATGGGAACATCTGCTAGCCTGCTGCATGGACAATAATTCATATTTTTTCAGCATGAAAACTTGTGCCTGACATCTTGAAATTTAAATTGAAACTGAAGACATATACCAATGGGAATGTCAATTATCATTATTATTATCATCACAAGACAATTTGATTCAAATATTTAAGGAAATGAAGCTGAAGAAAAACATTTAGTTTGGCCAGTGGGGAAAAAAAAAATCCAACAAACCCCAAACTAATGAATGGGCTTTTCTGTAAAAAGGTAGAACAAGGGCCTCAGTAAAGGAAAGGAATGTCTTTTATGTTGGGAATGTGACTTGACATCACTTGCAGAAATTAATCCTTATGAAGTAAAATTAAAACCATGTGAAAAACTGTGGTCCATAAGTGCAAGGCAGAAACTTTTAGGTCTTAGGAAAATCATGTCTCTGACTTCATCATCACTGAATATGGACAAGTTTCTCACAATTTCCAGGATGAACTGGTTTCAAATATGACATGTACTCAGAATAATTCATTTTAGGACAGACCTTCCCCACGGTAGCTGATCCCAGATTTTCCAG
This sequence comes from Aptenodytes forsteri, assembly GCF_000699145.1. NCBI lineage: Eukaryota > Metazoa > Chordata > Aves > Sphenisciformes > Spheniscidae > Aptenodytes > Aptenodytes forsteri. Next base: position 124,191 of record NW_008796110.1, read on the forward strand.
ACTGAGGTCTCCTTTTCTCCAACAGTCTCCCTCTGGCTTTGGAGAATGAGAAACAGAAAGTAATCTTGTTTGAGCAAAAGGCCTGAAACAAAACAAAAGGTAGATTGAAACAGGGAGCTTGATGGTACCAGAAACTGGAAAAAGGAACAAAACTAGTACAGGCTAGTATTGTAGGCAAAAATAGCTTAAATTGTGAATGCTAACAGGTGGCACACAATTGAGTACATCTGTGTGGGGGGGTTGAATGCCTGAAACTGAACTTCTGAACTCTAAAGTAGAAATCTGCTACCTGCTGGGTGCAACAAGTACCAGCTGGTTGTAAATTTTGGTAACACCTGGACTAAACAAAAGTGACACATCCTGAATACTCCAATTAATAAAAAGACATGAGATGGATCCACCAATTGGGAAGCGGATCACCTGTTGTGCTTCTGTGTATCCATTATTTAGGTAGGAAAACTGAGTTCCTGAAAGAAGAGCTGGATGGATGCCAAAAAGAAGGGTCCCTGAGAAGCAGTCTCAGAAAGAAAAAGGGGGCCTGGAAAGGAAAAGGTGATGATCCTGACTGGAGGAAACATCCTGCAAATCAGGGAGGGTTCTGGAAATCTGAGAGCTGAGACAATGCTGGGAAATGCCTAGGGACCTTGGCAGGTAGTGTCTGGGACAGGTAGCTGCAAGCAGCTGCACAGCATGAACTGTCATACCTTTCTGCCCAACCTTCCAGGGCCAGCAGGGACCTCCCAGCAAAGAATTGGAGACCTAGTGAGCATAGCACTGTGAGGGAGCAAGTGAGATAATCAAACAGGGTAAAAGCACTAACCTTGATGGTTCTTAAACAAATCCCAGTACCCAGCTCCACTATGGGCTGTTGTTTACTCTGTCTCACCTGTAACAGCTCGGCAAGGAGGCTTGAACTGGGAAATAAAAGAGACTCTTTAGTGACTCTAAACTGTGAGTATACATTACGTTAACTGTTCATGACACAGCTTGGTACTTTTTTTTGTACAGCATAGGTATTTGAATTGCCATAGACCATAGAGGCAATGGAAGCTGTTCACCATGTAAGTCCTACAGAGGTTAGGCAGAGGGCAGACAATGGCATAAGGGATTGCTAGGCAAGAAAAGCTGTCTTGTATTCATGGGAGCTGAATGCTGCCCCAGAGAAATGCATATTCTGTCATAGTCAAAAAGTTGCTGTGTGATGCTTTTCAAGTCACTTAAACCAAATTTAGGTCAGTCATGTAGTGTCCTTCATTTTCTGGTTGCCTAACCAGGTTTCCTGGAGTCTACTCTGCTGACTACTTCAGTTACAGTAGAAGTTGGTGGGAGATATATTTGAATAGATAGAGCTAACATACAAAGCTAAATTTAGTCTACAAATAAAGAATTCACGGTTGTCTGAAGCTGGCCATGCAACAGAAATGTTGGACTTGAATCCCTTCACATATCAAATCTCCATCTCTGATGAGAATGACATCATCCCTGGTATCACAGGGTGCTGAGAAGTCTTCTGTGATGTATTCCTACATGATAGTGAAATCAGAAAAGAAAAGTCTGTGAGGAAATGAATAGATGTCAATAGGAATCTGGATTGTTAGTGTCTAGTAAATAACAAATGGGACCACACATGCTGAACAATGAAACAAAAACAAAGTATTGAGCAGCTGCTCATTAACTAAGCATCATCCACTCTGTATTGTAAATGAAACAGAGGTCCCCTGGAAAAAAAAAATCATTTAATTAAAATTGCATTATAATTCATACAAGTCAGAAGCCTTCACAAAAGACTGCTGAATTGATAGTACCCAGGTAACCCTCGTCCAGCATTTCCTAGCCTTCAGATGCATGAATTTGCTGTTTTAATAAAGTAATGTAACATTGGGCTTTTTTGTGTGTTGCTCATGAGTTTCTGTGTATTATGTGTAAACAACAGTTGATAGATGAATAGGTTGTTAAATACAGAGAAATACCCATGTGATGAGGTTTCAGTCCCTGTCTTTTTTGCCAGTCTGATTTTCTACAAAAGCTGAGCTCACTTCTCCTTTTCTTGTTCCGTACCTTTTAACAATTGAACTCCACTTCAGTGGAAAATAAAAAGTGAAGGCTGGGATTTGGGGATAAGTGTATTTGTGATCTCTCTTCCATCTGTACCATAAAATTGATGTCACGGGGGGAATGAAGCAAAGAGTGTCTGTTGCAGCTTCACATAAATCCATCATATTCCTGCTGAACACAGCAAAAGTATATTGCTTTATGTACATATTTTTCCCACCTTAAATTTTGCATCATGTACTTCAACTGTATGTAGCAGTGCTGATCAGATTTCTTATAAAATGCCTGTGTAATAACCTACTTCATTTTCAAGAGATTTTTTTTTTTTCAAAACAGACTATGACACATGGCATTCATTATCATTATAAAACAAGTTCTTGAATACATTATAAGTCTTTTCATGTCATTGTTTTACATCTCGTATTTTGCCTCTTTGGAATATAGCAGTGTTGTACTGTATGTGGGACCTATATCAACTCATAGTTCTAACATGGGTATTTCTGAATTTATTCTGTATCTTGTTGTGCCAAGATATAGTTTTACAAGATTTTAAATAACTTATTTTTGGTCACTTGGTTAGTACCAAGGCACCGGGCAGAGATCCAGGTCAAACTTAAGGAAGAAAAATCAAAGAAAACAGAAGATTTTTCTGTCTTAAGTTAAACCCTCTACTCAATTGAGATTGATATAATAATGTCTACATCAACAGACTTGTATTTAAATCGTTAAATGCATTTGTTTTAATTAAAAAATAAAGAAAAAAGGAAAAAAAAAAACAGCTTTGCCTGACACGACCTCTTACTTTGGTCTCATGTCATTTCCATTCACTCTTAACAGCTTTGTCAGTTTACATAAAGTAGATGTAAAAACTCCCCAAACTAAACATAACCTTGTCTTCCTGTGAGTTGATTTTAAACTGTGACTGAATGTCATGGCAGGTCAGTATTAGGTTTTCATTTGAGTTTATCTGGTTAAAATGCTTTGTGATTCAACCTTTCAAAAATTTCTAAACATATAAACTTGACAGAATTGAAGAGATGCAGCCTGATACTTAGGTAAGAAGTCAAGCAAGGATAGAATAAAATTCTGATAATCAAGGAATCCTCATTTAAACAAACTGATGTTCTTCAGTCACTTCCTAAGTCTTGTTTGGTTTGTTGAGTGTCAGGACAGGTCAATTGGTGTAACCCAAACATTAAGATTTTCTTCTTTCAGTTTGAATGAGGGGTTTGTAAGCCTTACCCGTGCATTATAAAGGACTGTATCAAACTTGGTAAGCCATTATTCAGCTGACACTGAGCAGGTTAGGTTTTGTATTTCTCCTACTCCATCATAATTGCTGAAGTTCATCTGAGAAGGTTCTGCCCGTCTGTTTGCGTGCATCTCAGCATACATGAGCTGAACTAAATGCTAAGTTCCTAAGGGGCTGTGTTGGCTTTCAAGTCCTCTGCTTCATTCATCAACTATGTTTGCTAAGATAGGAACCATCGCAGTTACCTCAACTGACCTGCAACTTAAGTACACTCTGTTGGATCCAGAATGAGCTTCTAAGCATAACGATAAACAAGAAGCCTTTCAAATATAATGTGCCATAAATGTAGGTGTTAATGCAGAGAGCCATAATTGAAACATAAAAGAACATGTAGATACTTGGCAATTACAAGAAAGTGAAATACCTTATTTATAGTTTTATCTGGATGGTAGTATAACTCTGTTTGTTGCAATGTTATTGACGTTTGAAAGACTTTTTGGCTTTCCAACTGACATTTTCTACCTGTCTCTTCAACATTAGTCATCTGAGGATGAGAAGATACCTTCACATACTGGAGGCGCTAATCTCTTCCTTCTATGGAATCCTCTATAAAGATTAAACAAAATGATAATACTATCCTTTATCCAATTAAAAAAAAAAAAAAGTGGACTTCATTGAAAGGAGGCACAGAACTGTTCCATCACAGAAACAGCCTAGTGAGCTATCGTTGTCATTCCCTTTCTCCACTGTACAGTTTTAGGGAAGAGGAACAATTTGATGCATTTTAGTTGAGGGCACCCCTTCTAGCCAATGAACACAGGACAACAGAGGAAATTATTTCAAGGTCTTCTATTCACTGCCCTTTTGCTGCTGGGAGTTTCTGCTGGGGAGTACTGTGCCCCAGCTCAGATCACAACTCCACATCGAGAGCAGGGATCCAGCCACAGTCACTGACTTGTTTGTCACTCCCCAGACTTTTAGTCCTTTGTTCAAGTAAGTAAGTTCAAGGCATTAATATTCATTTCTTGAATAAATATCTTTATTAGGCAGGCACCTTGCAGGTATTGTCGACATTATTACTAACAGGAATTAGTTCTCAAAGGTAATTATTATTTTGCCCACTTTACAGAGGAGGAAATAATGACATAGACAAGGTTCCTGAAAGAATCTGTGTAGGAGGAAAATTGAAATATCCCTCCCAGAATGACTTTCAAAGATTAGTTTTGTCATCGGGTTCTTCCCCGGATGCATATCCTCATTCCCATCAGGTATTTTTGCAGCCCACGGAACAGTGGATTGCAGGTCAGCAGTCACATCTCCACAGAGGATCCTTCCTATAGTGAGATTATTTCCTTGTAGCTTATTAGCTGCTTCACTTTTAATTATAGACTAGGATCACCCTAATTCAAGAATGACAAAATCTGCATCAAAGTACCTAGCAGATACATTTTCTTCCACTTACTGAAGAGGAAGAAGGAGCTTCCATTGGCTTTGGACAGGGTACTGAATTTGTGGGGCCCTGATCAACTTGATCAACACCAATTCTTTCCCTTACACCACTTCCTTCCCCTCAGAGAGAGCATTTTTTCTATACGTTTCTATTTTTAGGTGTCATAGGTTCAGTGGTTTGTAACATATATTTAGTATATAAAAACAATTTCTGTACCACATTTTAAAATATTAACAACTAATCTCTGTCATCCTCCCTTCCTTTTTTTAAACTGAATACAAAATGCCATCTACCATGAAAACATTATTTAGTAAGCAGTAATTCTCTTTTCCACCTCCAGTGTATTTTGTTCATTTGGGCAAAGTCTTCTACAGCAGACTTTCTGAGTCTGAGAAACCCTTCTGAGATATGAGAAACCCTTACAGCATCATAACAAACAATTGAGAATCAGAGTGGAGCATATAAATCTAAAATGAATGTGCCGTTCACAAATTTATACACCCTTGTTATGTGCTAGAATCTATTTGTAGGTTTCCTCCACCCTAGTCGTCACGAGCATACCTCCAGGGTAAGACATTTGTCAAACACACTCCTCAAGTCCATACTGGGGCTTTAAAGGTTTGTACAAAAATGAATATTTTAAATCTCAGAAGGGCCTAATATTTAGGATGGTTCTTTCTCCTTCAGCATTGGAAGACGGAAGGTTTCATCTGAAATATGAGTTGCTCATTCAATTTTGTGTATGTAAAAAAAAACTGAAAAAAACCCAAGTTCTCCATCCAAGTCACATTTTCATCATAGAAATAATATCGAGGACTATATCTTGCAATTTTTAGCCAGAAATCTCCAAGTACTTTATGAAGGAGATAAGAACTGAGGAAAACACGTGCTCCATGTAGAAAAGAAGCTGGTTTTACCACTTCAAGGGATGTGGAAATGTGAGCCATACAGGACAGTGCAAATATAGCATCTCTCCATACGTGTCACCTGCTAAATCTGTGCTGGCACAGATTTCATCTCAGTTTTGTTGTGAGTGAATGCAGTCCTAAGCGGAAGGTAACTCTTCATGCTATCTTCTAGTCTGTCCTAATCCTTTGTAGCATACAGTAGCTTTCTAATTCTAATTACCAGGTTTTGGACCTGGCACATTTTTCAGGATTTTCTTCTGCTTGATCATACCAGCACTTCCGCATGTAAACAAAGTACACAGTGGGTGATGATTACGATAGCTGATTAAAAGAAGTAAACAGATTGGAGGACATTAAAGTTTTATGCATCCCTGCCACCTGCTTTCCCTTCACACTGTACACATTACTATACGTATTGTACACAATTGATTTTGTTTCCACTTCAGTAGCAACAGGTACTGTGGCACACCATCAGTGGCTTGAATAATTCACACAAATGACTGCCATGACTGCTCTAGATAGCTACATGTCTGATATTCTGTTTGTTTCTCATATGATTCTGGCATTAAACTCATCACAATTCATCTGAATAAAGACATTGAGAGGAAAATGGGAGCAGAAGAGCGGTCACCTTTTCCAACACCAAGAACAACTCTATGTTCAAACTAGACCCATGCCTGTAAGGACTTACTCCATTTACTGGTGTAAAGTTATTAACAGGGGAATTGGAGCCATAAAATGTTATCTTTTTACCCTTGATTTTGCATAATTTCTAACTCTTTTAAGTTACAACAGATTAATACAGATTTTCTATACAGTTTAACTGCTTATATATGAACAGCATACATAAGCTAGATAGCGATATCATTATGTTGAATAGTACCTTGTACATAAAACCATCATAATGAAAGTATTACCCTGCCTGAGGAAAAAAGCACTAGTTAGTCTGAATAAGCGAACTGCAGTGGGATCCTTTATTAAGGGGCTGTGTCAGAGAACAAAAAGAAATCACCTTCTCTGATATTCAGACCTCTTTTATAATATCTGGGAATGCTGCATTTCATTCAATCAAAAAAAAAAAAAAAATCCAAGCATATGAACTGCAAAAGCAAGGAGATTATTAGTATGACCAATTTGCAGGTAGACTAGGTACCAAGATGATAAAATGACCAAAGGGCCCCAGCACCTCAGTATCTGAAGTGCAACTACAGTCTACAAACCTGATTTTTTTCACACTGATTTTTCAGCATGTAATCCCAGTGATTTCAATGGAAGGACTTTGTAAATCATAGAAAGGAAGGATAGTCATGCATTCAGGCAATTGACTGCCTCTGGAATAACATGAGTTTTCTTAGAAGCTATTTTTCAGGGAATTTCCTGCATGAATTTAATCAGTCTACCACATCCTGATCTACCAATACAGTGATAATATTTTCTCCGATGATATGGTAAATACAGCCCAGCTTGTTTTTATAAGGTTCCCAGTATGTAATTAATAACATAAAGAAAATGTTTCCTTCAGTGTTGACCTTATCATGAGACAGAACAAGGGACTGAGCACATATCACACCATAGCTAATTAAAGCTGTTTTAGTCTTCTCCCGTAATTGGTCTTGGTAGGGTGGGCACATGGAGCACCACTAATTGCCAAAAGCGTAAAGTTACCCTTTCCCTGGAGAGCAATCTCATATCAACAACCTTCTTTTCAGTTTCAAAACATGAAATTCCTTGCAGAGTTAAACAGAAACTATAAAAAAGTGGAAAAGATTAAAATATGTGATTTTCCTTTAACAACAAGATGTATCAATCCCAGATCTTGGTTAGGAAGGTCCACAATCTCACTGTTAGTTTTTCCCATGACCTTATAAATGTAACAGGGTGGACCCTTTAATCTGCTGGATGAATACCTCACAAATCTGCATAAGTACATTCAAAAGCAAAAAATATAATTACTACTCCTTTATGAACTCTGGAATGTTAAGAAATAACTCAATAAATGAATGCTGTTTTTATAAGTGGTGATATGATTTTTTCCTGTAACATATTTGCAGATTCTTAATTGGAATTATCTATCCCACTTGAGAAATTAATCAGGTTAATAATTTTAACAAGGACTTATTAACTAGACATTTATAAGGTCTCATTAGTAATCTACTTGAAGGAAAATTAGCCCAATCATAGCTCATCTTTTATGAGCCATCAGGTCACTTTCATGCATGAATTAAAACTAATATTTTTTTAAGATCATTATTCTACTACACTTTCTCAATAAAGATTATTTCTATACTGACAAACTATCCATTCAGCTTCAGTTTCTGGGCCTTTTGAAGAATAGCAATCATTCCAAAAGATTGTGACAAAGCTTACAGTCATCTTTTATTTAAAATATATCTGAGATTTTGCATTTTGGAAGGATGTGAACTGTACATGTGGCCCTATCCCAAAACTACTAGGTAAAGACCCAGAGTTTTGCTTTAGAATCAAGACAGTGGATTGTAAAAGGTACAGAACCATTATAAACTCAGATTCTAATAAATTTATTCTTTCTTAGTAAGTCTAACATAATAGTGGGACTACCACAAAGAAAACTGCTATTAGAACAATCTGTTTAGTAACTAACATATCATCATAAATATACTGCGGACATTGCAAAGCTTTATTTCTGTTGGTTATATACTCAAAGGTTTAGGTCTCTTAACAAAGTTTTTGAACCTTTTCCAAAAATGGGCCTGCAAGGTCTCCTTGGCTTGCAATTATTGGCTAGGATTTGCATACATGGATTTCTCCTACAGGTTCCAGGACTATTCTTCATTTTGTAAAAAAAAAAAAAAAAAAAAAAATTTTTTAAATTCTTTTTTTAGTATCCAAAATATTTGTTTGAAAATTTACTGAGGATAAAATATCTCATATTATAGAATAGGCCAAGTGACAATGAAGAAAATGACTAAAGTCACGTAATTGTTATAATTTAGTACCTCTGCGTTTTTCACTGTAGTTTTTATTGTGTCAGAAAGGAAAAATAAAAAATCCACTTGATCAGAGGCCCGGAAGTGATGTAGTAGATATCCGCCTCAAAACATCAAATGGATTATCTCACGGGAAGGAAGGAATGTATCAGTGACCATAGTAAACGTGAGGTCTCAGGGTCAGTGGGAACGGAAACGTCTTCAATATTTGTTATAGTACAGCTTACTACACTATTTAATGTTGCTTTTAGGGAGTCAAGGTTATTGTTCTGGGCTTCTAAATGATAGAAGCATAAGCTCTGGAGAATAAATAGTGAAACTGCAACATTTGCAGTCAGCTTTGGGTACCATACTGGTTATAACCCTCCTGAGTTATAAAGACTGCACTTGCTTACAAAAAACACAAAAAACTCATCCTACTGAATGTCATCAGAAGTCAGAGGAGATGTTTTGAAATTAGGATATATATATATTTTAATATTTGTTCATATTTAACATTTATGGTTGGATTTGAACAATGTCTTGTTTTCATTTTCACAAGCGACCTGCATTTGATTGCTGAATGCTCAATCAGTTGGTGAAGTGAACTAAGCCTTAGCAATCTAAGCCTCCTAAAGGCAGACAGGGACACCACTGACTTGGAAGCAGCAGTAAAATGTGATCTGTGGTATGATCCATGCAGTCACTGATATGGGGAAAGGAAGAAAACACAGCATACTCCATGGAAGATGCTGGTGGGGGAGAATTAATTGGACAGACATGGTGCACAAGCATGATCCCTGTTTCAAAGGCCCCCTCTGACACAAACAAAAGGAGGATGGGTTCAAGATTACAGTCCTTCCATCATCCTGATAAGGTGCACCTCCTGTACCCCGAGGAAGCAACAGCTAACGCCTGCCTGCATTTACCTAAGTACATACAGAAACCTGTGAAACTAGCTGTTGCATGGTTGAAAGGCAGCTAACCACTATATAATGGTAATGCCTCACTTTCTGGAGAGAGAGCAATACTTTGTGTCCCTGAGACTCATTAGTTGCGCTGAGCCTTTAGCACAAGGCAGTGTCCACAGTGCAATGTTCATCTCAACATAAATTCCCTGTGTCCCATCCTGCACACAGCATTTTCCCTAAAATGGTGCTCAGTGTAAGGCAAGTGAGGCAGAATCAGGCCCTAAGTGAACAGCTGAAAACAAACTAGTTCAATAAGATAGCCCACAGCATCTAAAATACTGGGCATCTTCTCCATTTTTCAGAAACATGATTCTGCTCATGTTCTTTAAAATGTAAAGAATCCACAAACTTTGTAGTTGCTTCTTTCTCCGCACCTTTCTTGTGGGCAGGGAGGGAGGTGACCAAGAGAATGGTTGAGTCCATAAAAGTCTGTTTGTGTCTTTACATATTTTTCATCTAAATTACACTTCTGATTTTCCACACTGTGTTTGGTTTTGGATATACACACATTAGTTCTGCATTTGTGCATGCTGCTCCAAGGAGAAAGGATCAAGCAGTTCTTGATCTGTCAGGGACAGGAGAGTCCGGAGGGTTTGGCATGCAGAAGAGGAATGCTTTCCTGACTTTACCAGTGCTGCAATAGCTTCATTGCTGCTCTAACATGGACACAACAAACAGTAACTCAGAAACGATAGAGCACTGAGTGACCTGGTCCCAGCCACAAGCAGCTTTGCTGTCTGTACTACAGATGATTTACTGTCCTATTTTTACTCAATCCTGTTTGCTAACTCACTAAGCCACAGTTAGTTAACAGAAATGATTTTTTTCCTTTTTAAGCTACCAACTATGAGCTCATCATTTAGTGACAGTTGGACTCAGGAATGTACAAATGAATAGACACTGACCCTGAATTTAACTGACCTATTTATTTAGACCTTGTAGCTTTATGAAACTGCTTGCAACATGAAACTTGAAATGACCTTGAGTAACTCAAACAACAACAACGTTCCACTGTCACCGAACTTAAGCACCCAAAACAGGGTGAGAAGCAAAACTTCTTAGCAGACCAGGAAGAGAGTATATATAAAAGCCTAGCATACTTCACTAAAGCAGATTTATTATCTTCTTGTGATCTGTAAACACTACAAATGAACAAAGCTATGCCAGTTCTTGGAATCATACACTATAATTTGAAAATCAGCTTGTCTGCATCAATTGCATTTTTTTAAATTAAAGGACAGCAGAGACAAAAAAACATTTTATAATACAGTAAAAGTGCTTTTTGGCTAAATCTTGTCCCAATCCTTGCCTAAGTTAGCTTTTCCCTCCATATTTTCCATTTAACAAGCACTGTGATCAAGTCAGTATTTGCATCCTTGTACCCTCAAACTAATAGAATATTTATTCTGATGTTGCTAAATTCCCCTAGAAATTTTCGTTGCAGAGACAAATTCATAAGAAATAGTGCCCAGGACAATTCCCCATGAGATAAGGACTTGAACTGTCACTTTCAGGTCTATTTTTGTTACCAGTCACATAGGCTGTTAGAGAAATATAACGTACAGAAGACTGCAGTTTTACTGCTTTTACTATGGTGAAATGAATGTTTTTTGTCCTGCAACACTGTCACTGGGTGCCTAGTCCCACACTTCTGCACACATCACCAGTACAAAGTTTTATCCAGAGCATCCAAATTGTCACCCACTATCTACAATCTCTGAACAGCATTTTGGCTCTGGAAATATCAATACAGCACAAAAAGATTAAGTGACTTGCTCGGGACTGAACAATAGATCAGTATGAAGAGCTGAGATTAGAGCTTTTCAAAGTCAGTTCTAATACAGTAAAGAGATTTCTGTATAACTTTCAGACTTTGTTCCTCCTCTTCATCACTTCCTCTCACCCTACCATTTTTAACAATACATTTGGCTTCTAATCTAAGGGATTTTCTTCCTTCAGGTTTCTTCTGTGAGACTGTCAATAAATACCATCCGTCTCTAAAAAATTAACCAGTGGAAAATTAACCAGTGGAAAATCTGAGACAAAACTGCATTTTACTTTTAGCTAGAGCATATTTATTTATTTTTATTATTTATAACTGAAAAAATAATAGTTTTATGTTTTTGCATAGTATTGAAAAGTACTGAACTTTTCATTTAAAAGCATATTAACCAGTAAATTTTAAAAAACAAAAAATGTGGACAGGAGTAGTTGAAAGTTTGATACTCAGATATTTCACATCAGTAGTTCACAGGTACTACGACTGAAGTGCTGCATGTCCCAGTGAACACCTCTTTCGTAAAGTTTTCATGGGGTTTCCCTCCTGCACTTTTTCTTTTTTGAGGCAGGGAGGGAGTTCTGGAATCCAAAATCAGATTTTCAGACTACTGAGGCAATTCATTCCGTATGAAGTGAATATTTTCCAAGAAATATTAAATTCTGATTTTAAAAAAAAGTTATTTCAATAAAATCAAGAAAGTCAAATCAGCTAGTAATGACACTTGTCCTCCTCCTTTCTGCACTAGAACTCAGACACTCAGCAATAATCATTCTTAGTATTGATAGTCGTCTGAGGAGAGGCTTTACCCTGACATTTGCATTTCTTTATTCCTGCAGCATTTTGAAGGTCATAACTCATTGAACAAGCAAACAAACATTCATGCTGTCATCTCAAAACAGCCCCAACAGTGCACGCTCCTTAACCTTCCCACTCTTCTGTACTTTCAGCTGAAGCTCTTTTGATGTTTTGACAAATGAGTAATCTGATATACCTGTCAGTTGGCATTAGACCTTCTCTTCTTTGGTATGTGAACTTATCTGTATTTTTGTTTTCTAAATTCAGACAGAGAGTACTCCAGGAATAAGCTACTGGTCAAGTGGAATAAAAAGTACAATAAACTATGCTCCTATACCTGAGCAAAACCATGGAATAGAAGGTAGCCTTGAACTGAAGTCAACTTCATGAGAACAAGCCCCAGGTGATTCTTCCTGCCTCATATACAAGTTTACCTCATGCTCACCTCATACTCTCACTCTGGTCCTGTTCTCATAATCCTGGAACACACAAAAATACAAACTAAACCAGGATTTAAGGTTATTTATAGATATCCTATCTGCAGACTACACAAGGACACTAATCCAAGTTACCTAAGAGTCTGCCCTAATCTTGTTCATGGCAAAAACCAAAACAAAAAGCCTGAGCATGCTTTCTGCTCTGATTCAACTGAAATGTAAATAAGTAGCTATTATGATTTTAATTTTTAACATGATCACAAATGACATTTATAACACCTTCAGCATAAATTTGTAAATTTTGAAGAGAATATTCCTAGTTATTAGTATGGTTGGTAGTAAAATCTGTAACTGGATAAAGAACATTTCTTAAAGTGTACCAGGGACATGTGTAAGAAACCTCGAAGTAATTAATCCAATCAATGTTCTCATACAGATGATCATAGTCAGGTGACTGGAACTCATCTCGTTCTAGCAGCCCTGTAAAGAAGCATCCGTACACTACATCAAAACAACAATGAAAACTGGGTCACTGATTCACTTCCTATTATTTGTATATGGAGTCTGTCATTCACTATTTCTGCTCAGGTCAAAGCAGGAGAAACAGTATTGGTCAGACTCAGATGCTGAGTCAATAGGTTTCCTCTTTGGTGGAGCCCATCCTCTTGCTGTCTCTTGAACTGTTCCTCCTGGGAGGCTGTGGCACTTCCAGCCTGGACACTGCACTCTACAGTGGAGCTCCCGTCGTCATTCCTCACCTTGTTTATTGGTTTCATTTTTTGTGGCTGCAAGCCACAATACTCTGCAACCAGGAAGAACATATGGCCTTTTGAACATCGATTGTGCCATAGCTGGCCCCTTCATCCCGCTCTGATTCCTGCAGCCTGTCTCATCTGTCACATCTGATAAAACCTTCAGATGCTAAAGGTTCAGCTTGGCAAAGATCCATTTATTGGGTGTTTAAATGTGACTTAGAGCCCAGCAATCTCACGTCTTATGTTGTTTTTCTTGTTCTGCCTGTCAGATGCTCAGGCTTCTAAGCCTATAGGCAGCTTCTTTTAAGAACCTCTGCATGTCTGACCAAACTAATCTGGGAATCTTTTGCCTGTATACTCCATTCTTCAGGATCTTAATCTTATTAGTTCTAGTTATTTATATAACTATTTCAACATATATACCTATGTGTACAGTGGGAACATTTTACATACATATATAATTTTTTTTTATTAAGCCATGAAAATTTTAATCCAAAAAAGCCTTTAATGATAAGTGTTTGCTACTTACGTTCATAAAGCTGATATCTAATTCTAATACTCTGCTAACATCTCCAAATTACAGCAAGTGAATTATAATCATGTCATTTTACAAACTACCATTTGCACATACTGTATGTATCATTTGTGCATTTATTTCTTGCCTTTTCTTTAGTAAATGCTTTTAAAATTTAACTATGAAAACCAAGTATTTTCTATATCACATTTTTAAATCTAAAG
>NW_008796110.1:138334-160804 GCF_000699145.1 Aptenodytes forsteri
CTTTTTTTTTTTTTTTTAAAATGAAGGCACTTCTGGGAAGTACTCAATGGCTTAAATAAAGATTCTCTGAAGTTATGGTTTAGAAGCTTAAGAGAATACTGGAACATTTCAGTAGTAGACAAACAAGTAAAAGGTCACTCTAGATTTCAAGGAAGCCAGCAGAATTTTTTTCCTGTGATTTTAGTGGAGGTTGAATCTAGTTTTTAAAGTGAAAAATAGAGAAATATAATTACAAACTTCAAAGGAATGAAGCTGTCACAGAAAACAGCTCCCAGGCCATTTAATTTCTTAAAAAATTGTACCAGTGTATTTCCAGTAAACTGAACAACCCCACAACCCCTTTCATGTATTCTGCACAAATTACTAAATTTTCAAAGCTGAAAGTATCACTATTTTTCACTGGCAAGTAGCAGAACTCATCTATGGAAAGCATATCTGTTTTATACCTTCAGTATATGACATCCCAGTTTTTAAAAATTCCAACTTCCCCGGTAGACACACAATAAGGGTGAACTACATACGTTAGTGAGAAATGACCTCAAGTATTTATCTAGCTTGCATGTGAAAATATGGTTCTCTAACATCTCTGAGATGTTTGTTAGGACAAGATTAAACCTGAGATCAATACAGAAATTCCATCTTTTCCTCCCTTTAAGAAAATACCTGATTAGTAAAAGCAAAACTAAAATGCTACTGTTTGACACTAATCCAAATATCTGCAACTTAGCATGTTTTTCTGAATAAAATACTTATTTCCCGTTCACATAAAATGAGGCACGGTCTGTAACAAATAGGTAACCAATGCACCTTTTAAAGTGCTGCATAAAATAAAGTGGATGAAACAATAAAACAGAAATGGGTTGGGGAAGACATTTTTAAAGAGGTGTCTCAAAAATACAAATATTACTGGATTGCCATTCGAAACTAAAAAGCAAACCATTTCCGTGTGCCAGGTAGAACACGGGACCAATTCTGAAGACAGCAATAAGTGGGAAGAAAGATGAAAAGGCAAGAAGAGAGAGGAGTGTAGTCCTGTTTCACTTCCTTTCATGATCTAAAAACTAACCTTAACAAACTCCAATGAGTATCAAACTACTTACACTTAAAAAACCTCACAAAAACTTTTCACATCTGGGCCCAGGAAGTTTAACTGACATCGATGCAATGTCTATTTAAAGATCATTGGTAATTTTTTCATTATGTATTATATAAAAAATTTGAAGAACAATTCTTTGAAAAAATAACTGAAATGTTTGAAAATAAATTATGGTCATGAGCAGCTCATTTTCTAATTTAACATAAACTGACACCTATTACATGCAAACTTTTTAATTCTGTCTTTTGTTCTTTGTTCTCTGATGTGGTGCTTGTTTTCATTCCTCTATCATGCTATCTAAGGACACAAATGACGTACTGCAGCATGTCACCAAGCTTTCTGAAAATTCACTGATATTGATGGATTGAAACTAAACCAGAAGAAGCTTAAAAAGTAAATAGATTGTGGTAATGACAATCTGTAAACTAATTAAAGTCTAACTATACCACTCAATTACAAAACTGAAATAGTAGGGTGGGTAAAACACATACTTTATTTATGGATTGATACACTGACTATTTCAGCATTGTAACCGACAAATTTGTGAACATTATTCTTAACTGAGCTTTCGATATACATAATTCATAAGAAGTAGGGCGTGTAATTCATAGGAACTAGGGCAAATATGTTGGGTGTCGAAACTGCTGTCTTCCTTGGATGCTCTCCACTGGTTTGAAAATCCTATGCTCAGAGAAGAGCTTCCTCTATGGTAGTTTTCTCAGTAGGTGGCTTAATTAAACTTCAGCGCAGAGTACTGGCTTGTTGGGCTCAGACTGCATGATTGGCTTTTCCCAGAAACTGTGGTAATTCCTGAAATGTCGAAACAGATTGTTTCAAGCAGGTCATAAAAACGTAACTTGTCAGTTTCTCTAAAGCTCCAGCTGCTGCTCACAACTTTCTGCCCACCCCGAAGACAGACAGTTGTGTTTCGGCTATTGTATTAATGGTGATGTATTCCTTGCCCAGCCTTGAGAACCACTGGATACAATGTTGGTTATTTACATGTGGGGGAAGAATATTTTCCATAATAGCTTTAAGTAGCGGCATAATAAGTTTAGTTCAATGTGAACTTCAGTTCTTTTTAAGACTGCCTTACACACTATCATGTTGAAATGCCCACCCGACTGAACTGATGGACATCTTGTTATTCTTTTCAATGGCTCCAAACTGCTGTGTGTAAATACCACTCATTAAATTTTACCTCTAAGATCTAATGTCAACATTATATTTTGATAGCATATTCATAAACGTTCAGAAAACACTTAAACTCTGCTTTGGAGGCAAGATGCAAAATTTGTTGAGAAATGAACCCCAAAACAACAACAAAAGAAAAAATAATAGTTGCTATGCTGTACGTATTTCACTTTCACAGGTTGCTTCTGATAACAGATTTTTTGTTGAACAAATGAGTAGTTTTAAATTGTTTGAGTTCTGGGTAACATGAAAGTTAGATTCCGAATGCATGCATTGCCGATTACAGCAAGGATGCACATATGATTTTTAAAGTGTATACAAAAGAATTTTGTAGTCTTTTAAGGTCAGATATACTGTGTCTTGGAGGTGAGGGAAAGAGGGAGAGTGGAACCTCTGAAAATTTCATACTGAAATTCAAAAATAAGTATGTAAATATTTTATTCCCACAATTTGAACAGAAAGATATATTTGAAACGCAGAACTATCAGAAGTAATTACCTGTTGGTGTGTCATTTCTCTCACATTGTATAACTGCCTGAATATATTCTTTAGCTGCATTTGACATGTGAGTAGTAAGGTTCTTGCTGAAACACTACTAGAATCATTAAGAACAAGAAAATGTCCTTTCTAACACCTGTTCTGCCTGTGAAAGCATCTAGCAATAGTTTTATTATGAAATTGTTTTGAATCAAATGGATTCAGACTATTAGGTCAATATTGTATACAGAGACCAAACTAAGGGACAAAATTTCTGTATTAAAATCACTGCAGGCCTGATCTAAAACTGCTGGAAACAATGCTTTGGAAAAACTGTGAATAAGGTTTTCTAACAGTCAATTAATTAATACCTCAGGGTGTGACTTTCCTCCACCTCTGCAGCAAGATTATGGCACAAGATCTGCACACCTTTCTTTCAGCCATGCAAGGCATCCTTCCTGTGTACTTTGTCCGCAAGAAGCTCAGGAGCCCTTCCATGGTTACTAGTGAGAAGGCATTCAAGCAACAAGAAATTATCAGACAACCCTGTTTTTAATTGCTTTGTAGTCATGGTTATTCATAATTTCACTTTAAAGTTTTGGCTATTGACTTGGGCTCAGGCAGCACTTTCTTCTGTTTTACACAAGCACACAAAACTATAGAGTTATCCCTAAAGTCCTTGTAGTTACCTGTTATCAGATGCTTTGCATAGTACAAAATTTGTCTATCAAACTTTCCCAAGTAAGAAGGAAAAGAAACTATACAAAATTAGTTTTCATTTTTCTGATTACCCATGCACCTTTCCAGTCCACAGTTACACTGGAGACATAAATGACAAATTAATTTGAACAAAAAAAATATGTACCTCAAAGAGAAAGATAAAAATTGTGAGTTCCTCCAATTTCATTTCCATTCTTTTAAAGAAAGCAGTACATAGGCCCAAAAATCAAGTTAAAACATCCTGCCTTTATACTTGTCAAAACCTTGGCTTGCTTTGTGGACAAGATTCTGCAACTGCAGTGAGCAGTGAGATCTCCCAGTCTAAAGCTGCTTATTTACTGCAATATCTTCCTTGGTTAGTTTTCTCAGCCAACAGAAACAAGTCTTCTCAGTTGGACAGTTGAGAGTGAGTCTATTTCAAGTGACAGGAGTCACTGTCTGGAGGACCCTATGTGTCTACACAGACATTAAAAGAAATAAAGGGAGACTATGGATACACCTAAACAGCTAAATGAAACAAGGCCAGGATCTGATAGCTGGTTCAGAGACGAAGCTGTTAGCGCTGCTTATGTCCACACTAAATAATGCTTGGCCCTAGGCCTTGGCTGGGCAGCAAATACTCCCTTGGAGGCCAGTTATTACTGTCATTGATAGCTATAACTACAATAGGTATAACTATACAATAATTGTTGTTTTGTGAATATTTTTCTCACTTTAATAAGCCTGTAGTACTAAGAAGGCTTTGTTGAAGCCTATCCGAGTGGGACATTATAGCCTGAAGCTATAATGGGATTGCTTACAGGAATGGTTTTTACTCTGTCACCTGGGATAGTGGATCTAAACCGTACCAGGCGTGAACTAAGAATTAAACAATAGGGACAATTATAGGTCTTTGCCTTGAGCCTTTGCTTTCTCCCTATTTTGTTTCCTACAGTAGATGTAGCCATCTGGCTAGTTCATCTGGCTGAATAAGGTGTCTGAAGTTGAAAATTATGAATGCTCCCCATATCTTTCTGTTATTCTTTTTTTTTATTGTTTAATGATTAAATACTCTGCTCTGTCTTTGGTGAAAAATTGCTACCAGTTATCAACATTTCTAAACTGTCCAAAACATCCAAACAAGATAGATGTGCTATGTATAGTGGATAGATATTTCATCTGTATTAATAATGCATCATAGAAAGGTCCAAAAATCCAGTAGCAAAAATGTCACCCTTGGAAAATTATAGTTAGCAACAACCAGCACAAAATTTCAATGGTTTCCAAGACACTACAGTTGTGCACAAGGATCTATACCAAGGTAAACCTACCTTAGGAAAAGTTATTCTGTACTGGAAGGCACAAGCAAAACCTCAGTAGCCAAGCAGTTATGAGATACCTAGTGACATTCTCTAAAATTTCCATATCACATGCTATGTTTGCCCTTTATCATTTCTGTTCCCTGCAATTAATTTATTCCAGGTGTTCCTCTAAATACCTACCTCTTGCAGTCTCACTGATGACCTAATTTCAACAATAATGAAAAAAACCTTAAACCTATTTGAGTTTAAAAAAAAAAGTCATACATTTTCACCAACCACTGCTGAGAAGGTGAGTTTCCATTTCTTTAGTAAGAGAGTAGAAGGCAAGAACTAAAGGTCTTTTAGTGAATTGTGCCAGCCTGTTAGGGAAAAAGAGAGTGATAGAAGAGAAGCTGACATTTATTCATCCAGAGTGTGAGATTTACTGCAGGGTCCATGGGGATTTACCACACCAATATCCCATTTTCCACATGCTTAAAGGAGTGCAAGGAATTCCTGCCTTTCCAGTGCAATACAGCAACTCTTCAACTCTGCAGGCCAGTGGCAGAAGTGCTAGAGAAATCTGTGCAGTGACAAGGGATATGGTCTCCTCCCTGCCCACTGCTCAGCAGACCACACTATCAACAAGCCAAGCAAGGAAGCAGGTGTTAACATACAATCCAATAGTAAAGTACAATCAGATATGATCTTTCAAAGCATATCTCTGAATTTGCACAGTAAACTTTTCTTATTATCCTTCTTACTGAATTTTCAGCAGCTGATTCTGAGAATTATGGTAATAGGTAGAGAGAACTTGCTTCCCTGGATTCTAGCTTGTATGAAATTTGACATTGATGTTAGGTTTGAAATGAAAAAATTCATCCTGTATATGAGGATATTATAATCATTTGTCAAAATGTGGTCAAAGTTGAAAATACACTAGATATGCAATTTCGTTAATAAGAAACACCTTGCTACCATTTTCAGGTATTGTATCTAGGTACTGAAATACTGACTCATCTTAGGTGCCACAGCAACACTTGCTGGATTAGAGAAGGTCTCGGATAGCCAAGACACAAACTGTGGCATGCTTTGTTGATGAGAATGAGTAGGCAAGAGACCAACATACTTCCTAGAAAACTGATACCTTTTTTTTCAGCTAATCTTCTTTGACAGAAATGCAGCCATATTTTATAAAAGCCTCAGAAAGATATTCTGGATATAGAAGAACTAGAATTATTTTAACAAAACAGATTTATAAATGCTGATGTAATATGAGGAGCCCAGCCTTTAAAAGAAATCATAATGAATGCACAACTCAGCACAAAGAAAGACCGTCTCGGACATAAGTATCACCCAATGCAGTTGCAAACCATAGATGAGGGGGAAGCACAAGAAGGCTTTTCGTCCCTGTAACATGCTCTCTCAAAAGCACTTTATGCATTGGGTCATGTTACTGGAGCCAAAAGGGAATTTTTCACCCTCCCCTGAATCCCCGCTGGCAAGAACTACTCACTATTCTGGTAATTATACTGGAGAATTGTGAAGATATTGAGCAAAACCAGAAACAAAATGTCTGAGGATACTTGACCTGACTGCAGCTGGCATTCCCAGTAACAAAGTTAAGAAGTAATATGAGAGGTCAGTAGTTGCTGCCAGATGCTCTACTCTCAATAAGCGATAGAGATACTGGGCCTGTTAGTTTGCTTTTACACTGCTGCAGTTTTTCTGTTACCCAGCTTGGCTCTCAAGGAAGAGGAGAACAAATTTTTCTGGAAAACATATTGTGTGGTCTCGGCAAACCAGGGAGAAGAATACTGGACTACATTTTATGGCCTTTCAGTTCAATTTTAAACTCTTTTTTTCAGAAACTTAAAGGACTCCAACTTGTGGGGTCCATTGTGCCAGGATTTTGTCTTTCATGAATAAGACCAAATCTCAGGTGAAGGTGAAATCTGGATGTTGTGTAGAGGAAAGGTTGCATAGCCACCTGCTAGCGCACAAAATGTCTGTTTCTGTTTTTGTAATCTATCCTCCTCCCCAGTCCCAGGAAGGAAAGGGAAGTGTATCCAGTGATTTTGGTGTTTTACCAAAGTGCAGCTGTTTCCTTTTAGAAATTTCAAGCTAGGTTTAGTTAACTAAAAAGGAGAGGGTATTAAATAGGCCACTTCCTGGACACTAGACTAAATTAAAGGCTAGAACAACAGAGGCAGATATTAGTGTCTGAGACTGGTACTTAAAAGCAGTAAAACAAGGAAGTCTGGGTTCACATTCCATCATAATAACATGAGGAAAATCGGATGAGGGGCAGAGTGGTTGGCATTGTCAAGACATAAGGCAATCTAAGACTCTGCTATGAAATATGACAATAAAAGATAAAAGCTCACATTTCTAAGGACTTGCACATGTCACATATATACTTAGGGGCTGTTAAGGTTTTTTTGTTGTGTTCATGGTGTTAGAATACAGCTTCGCACAAAGTGAGATGCAGTCTAAACAATTTATTAACACTCACATAACAGCAATTACAATAAAATTATTGAGCTGATTCAAAACATATTTAGCCTGTTAAATCACCATTTCTCTCAACTTATCCAGAAATCATGTCTGGTTAGTCACAATGTAAGAAAGATAAATGTTTTGAAAATTAATTCTGACAGTGACCAGCATAGCAAAATCAATCTGTGTATCTCATTTAGAAATCTTCTCAGGATGGTTAATATTTCTTACTAAAAGTATAAAAATAAAAAAAAAAAAGCGCATGGGGAAAAAAAAGAGGAAACAACATGAGTATTCCTCAGAAGTCTTGTGAGACACTGCAGTTTGTGCAGGGCTGCCACTTGTTTAAAGACTTCAAGAGACTTAACTAGTGACATAGCTCCACTGGTCCATGATCTTACTGTACTATTTTCTTTGAGAAGCAGTGAAATCTTGTGAAAATATTGATTAATACCTCATCATGAAGCTGTTTCTTAAAAATATAAACAAAAGAAACAAAATCAACAGCTACTGCACTTAATTTCTTGAGATTTCTGTTTATGTCCTTTAAATATAAATTGTATTCTAAGAAAAAGAGAAAACACAGTGCTTCAGCTGTTGTTCTGCTTCAGGCCTCCAGTTCTCCAGAACTTTCACTTGCCAAGTACGATGACAACTAAACTGACTCCTTTAGTTATTTTCCTTGGAACTATACTTGGACTTGAAGAGTCCCAGAAGTAAAAAGAAAGAGTAGTCCAAGAGCTGTTTATAAGAAAAGAAAAACTTAAAGAGATCAGTATGAAAGAACAATGGTGCAATTTTCATTACTTCTATTTAATCTTAGTTTATTAGGATTTTTTTCGTTCTGTTATTGTACATACATCACCAAGAAAATGTTCTTGTAGAAAATTTACATGTTAACAGACCAACTGGATAAATAACTCTAATAAATAGATACCTATTTCCCAAAATAAACATGGAATGAGAAACCATCCAAGGTTTTCTCTGTAATGAATGTTTTTTAATTGTTCTTTATAGCATCTATGACGTTAGATAGGTAAATGAAATAAAAAATAATTATGCAATATTAAATAAAAAACATAGCATAACAAGCAAAAAGCTGAAATAAATCCCACTTTTTGTTAAATACCAAAAAGACTGCTAAGAAATTAAAATTACAAGCTGCAAGTTTGGGGTTTTTTCACCCTGAGAAAATTGACAACACTTCAAAGTCTTCATCTTAGAAAAAAGAATTTAGAAGAACAAATGCAATATATGCTTTTATTTAATGTCAACATGTTTTTTAAAAGACAAGTTGAAAGTACAAGTGATCAACTTGCTAAGAGAAGAATACAGATTTTAGAACAATGATGTTATAGCATATGATAATGACAGTTGAATAAAATATTTTTTATTCTTTTTCTTATTATGGTAATATGTACGTTTCAGCAAAGCAAAAGTAGAGTAATCTCCACTGGGAACCATTTCATGTGAGCAAACAGTTTTAGGGATCACTGTACCTAAAAGAGAAGAAGTTGCTATATAAACTGGTTATTCAAGGGTAAGCTGCATGCTGCAGAAATGTATCTGTTAAAATGACCATTATACTTCTCGTACTGGTAAATATGAATAGTATTTATATTTTTGTCTGATTTTTTACATTCCATAAATTAAAGAAGCATGACATTTCCTCTATTTTCCTAATTCCTAGCCATTAAAATTTATCATTCTCTTGAATGCATTGTAGCATTGAATGCAGAAGTAGCTCTCGAGAAGGCATTGAAATGAGGAAAGGACAATGGCTTAGGAGCCATTCCACAGTCAACATTTTATAAATAGAATTTTCTGGAAGAAGGGTCAATCAACAGTCAAAACTGATGTCAATATCAAGAGAGGGAACCAGTGTTCTTCACCGGTGTTCATTAGAGGTCAATTTGACAATGGCTGTTTGTCCTAGTTTTGGCTGGGATAGAGTTAATTTTCTTCCTAGTAGCTGGTACAGTGCTGTGCTTTGGATTTAGGATGAGAACAATGTTGATAACACACTGATGTTTTATTTGTTGCTGAGCGGTGCTTACACTAAGTCAAAGACTTTTCAGCTTCTCATACTGCCCTGCCAGCAAGGAGGCTGGAGGTGCACAAGAAGCTGGGAGGGGACACAGCCAGGACAGCTGACCCAAACTGGCCAAAGGGATATTCCATATCATATGACGTCATGCTGAACAAAAAGCTGGGGGGAGTTGGTCGGGGGGGGGCATGGCCGCTGCTCAGGAATTCGCTGGGCATCGGTTAGTGGATGGTGAGCAATTGCATTGTGCATCACTTGTTTTGTATATTCTTTTACCATCATTATTATTATTCTGCCTTCCTTTTCTGTCCTCTTAAACTGTCTTTATCTCAACCCATGAGTTTTACCTTTTTTCCGATTCTCTCCCCCATCCCACTGAGGGGGAGTGAGAGAATGGCTGTGTGGTGTTTAGCTGCCTGCTGGGTTAAACCATGATGCTGTTTTTTAAGGTACAGGCAGTCTGGTGCTTGATTTGGTCTATCCACATCGGAGGGACTCTAGGAAAGCACCAGGGCTCCACTGGTACATGCCTGGTCTTCTTCCGAAGGAAACTTAAATGCAGAAAAGGATGTGGCCATGAGGTTTGGCAAAATACGTGAACAGGGATGAAGGCAGCATAGACAGAGTCTATAATGACAACAGCTTAGCATTTAGTTAACTAGAATAAAAAAAAGTTTTGGGGAGATTTACTATTTATGATCCAATCAATAATATGAAGAACTGGAACAGAGTAAGAAGGCTGAAAGAGTGTTTTACAAGCAACACTTACCTCTAACAGTACAGAAACTTCCTTATTTTCTCCCTTATTCTCTGGGGCAGGTGCACTCAAAAAAATCCACTGACTGGAGAGATTTTGATAATTTATGTTTTCATTTATCTTTTAAAAATGTTTTTGGCCTTCTTAAAAAATATATATGTTGTAATTACTCTCCTATATTACTTTTTTCTAAGACTGTATAGGATATAAGACTTGAAAGTGATGGTAATATTAAGAAAAGAACCCCAAACCCAAACAAGACAAACACAGATCAGGGAAATATCTCAGCTTTGCAGTGGAGGAATCTATTAACATTTCCCCCCCCACCCCCAATCGTTTTGCAGTTTAAAAGATCTAACTCTCAAAATTCAAAGTTTTTGAGCAAATCATATGGCCCCAGTTAGCCTCAGATTTTTATATATAACATACTTACATAACTATATAAATGCAGATGTTTAAAGAAATAGATTTATTCATTGGAACTTTAAAAAATTAAGAAACAAATCTTAATTCAACTTAAAGAAAATAGAAGTCAGAAAGGAAAATAAATCAAGTATCAAGAAGTCAAGGTTTGTTCTCCTTCAAGAAAAATTGGGGGACACTGTAAAAAAAAAAAGTTATCGCAACAAAAAATAATGGGGTTTTGGTTTTGAAATGTCCTTAAAAAATATGTAAGCTACATCAGGATTTTGTAGTTTTAAAGGGACAACTTCTAAAAAAGGTGACATGGAAAATGCTTCAGATGAAATAGCAATGCCTGAACCCATCACAGCGTCATTTATACCCTTAAAATTATTTTGCGGTCCTTGCCCTGAAGGCTGAGAAGCAGCAAGAGATAATTTATTTTTCTTGTAGGATTGGTGGGTAGTGGTTTCTGCTTTTGTTTTTTCCTGTTGACAGTGGAGGAAAATTTGCAAGTAAGTGATGTCCTTTGCAGAGAGGGATGCATATTTCTAGAAGGTCTTCCACCTCCTAAGTATCTCTTAGACAGCTATATTTGCTTTTTGAAAGTCACTTTCTCTCTCTCTCTGTTGACAGTAAGAAGAGTTAGACTAAAAGCCTAATTTCTAGGGTTCTAATATGAAAAAGATTAATCCTGCCCAAAGTGGAAGATTCTAGATCAGCTGTTAGGTTGTTCCCTGCTGCAATTAACATGGGAGCAGGAGGTCCCAGATGTGCTGAGGCTACATCTGTGGAGTGTCCTAAGAAGCAAAAGTGGTGTAAATACAGAGATTCAGAAAATAAAAGGCATCCTACCAGCTCTGCTGTTTCTTTATTCTGAGAGCTTACCATGACCAAAGGCACGATATTGCATCATGGGAGGTCTAGAGTCCATGGCATGTTGGAGAGACTAAAAAAAAGCAGACCAACACTAAGAAACAGCCCAGTGTGGAACTAGACACTGTAGGGCCAACTGCACCAGAGTGATGGGCTCCTCTTGCCACTGAGCTGCAATTCTGCCAAGCCAGGTGGTCCCTGGTGGAGCTGCCTACGTTTGTGAGGAGGTGCAGCTGACAGTTTATCCATCTCTACCTTGTCTTTGAGAATCACTCCTCCTACAATGAGACAAAATAACATATAGTTAGGTGTGTCAGGGGACTGGTGCAAATACATCAGCAATTGTAGAACATCAGCTGACACGTGGCCCCTCCAATGCCACACTTAATTACATCTCTAAGGACTGGATTTTAAGGCAGGGGAGAGGAAGGGATTTTCTGTTTTCTATGGAAGAGATGGGGTTTTGTGGTATCTGATGTACTTTCTTCCCTATTATTGTTAGTACAGTATTATGTATTCTTAATTCTTAAAACCAGAAAATAGTATTTTTTTTCTAGTTACTTTAGCTATAAATAAAAAAATACATGAAATGAAATGTTTTACAGCTTTCCCTTTCTTACAAAATGCCAATAAATCAGCGCCCACCACAGGTAGCAGCAGTCATCTATTCACCCAAACCTATTGATTCTCCTATGAAGGAGCTTTAAAAAGACATATTGGTTCAGTGGTTAAGCATACGGTAGGGATGGATTTTTATTGTCTGATGATTTCATGTATTAACTTTCTATTTCAAGAAAGAAAAAAACCATGGTCAATGAAAAAAAAAAAAGTGTAATTCTCACCCTTTTTTTCATGTGGAATAAGGTATTTGTCTGTCTCAGTGGCTATTGGGTTGAAATTATGTACTGTGATGCTACTCAAAATTAACAATAGCATTTATCAAAATAATAATAATAATAATAACTGGTTAATAAATAATAGTTATTTTGTAAATCCATTGCAAGAAACTTCAGCTAGCTACCTCTGAAAATGTTGCCATGGGTACCCTGCCTCAGTGTCCCTACTCAGCCTTTGCTAAGTATAATACTGTGATCAGGTGGAGGGCATGAAGGAAGAAATAACCTTAAATATTAACCTAGTTAGTTTGGAATCCTTTTTCTAAAAATACTAGGTTTATTGAGCAAGATATAACTAGTTTATTTACTGAAAATGATGACTTTTCCAGCCATTGCTAGGGGTTTTTTATGCACGATGTTTTTCCCAGCCGTTTTTAGCTG
Organism: Aptenodytes forsteri; assembly: GCF_000699145.1. NCBI lineage: Eukaryota > Metazoa > Chordata > Aves > Sphenisciformes > Spheniscidae > Aptenodytes > Aptenodytes forsteri. Next base: position 150,960 of record NW_008796110.1, read on the forward strand.
TGCTTGTATTTGTCATAGAATATTTGATGCTGTTGAAATGCAACATTACCGAGGGTAGAACCGAGAATTTAATCAGGAGGATGTGACACTTAGGGCAGAATTTTTGCATGGATATTAAGCAGAGCATGTTTTCATCCTCAGCTTTTCATTCATGCCTTTGCCGTGGCAATCACTGACTGCTGCTTTTTTTAATGCTCTCCTACGTGAAACTCTAGCTGTCCCCCTTTGTAACAGTGAACCTGTCGAATTCACAGTTAATTGTCTCAGAGATCCCCTTTCATCCACCTGTGATCAGTTAGCAGATCAAAAAAGTCAGACACCACTTAAAGACCAGAGGGTCCTAAATCAGTCTTAAGCTGCTGCTTTTAATGGTTTGTTTTGATGGTGGGGTGGGAACACGTGGTTCCCGTGTTATGTCTGGCTGCCCTGGAAGTAGGTCACGGCAAGCGCCCCACGGGAGGCACGGCCGCGCCTTTCATCTCCCGCCTGCGCCGCCATGGGCTCGCTTGCAATTGCATGAGCAGCCCAGCTCCCTGCAAATTACAACCACAAGGGAAAAATATGCAAGGCATGAACAGTCCTGAGAGCTCAAAATATTTAGGCTGCTGAGAAGGAAAGGGGTCTTAAACATGGACTGGTAGTAAAAAATTACATTTGTCTTTAATTTTACTATTACTCTGATTATTTTGGGTCTGGGTTTTCTTCAGATACACTTCTTCCAATTTATATTTTTTTTTTATTATTATACATATATTATTTGTTTGAACAATGGCAAGAAAACTTAAATATAATTTCCCTTCTGCAAAACATTATTTTTAGTAAATGAAGTTTGCTGCTGAAAATATATTTTTCCTCCAACAGAGTACATGAGGAGAAATGACAGCCAAAACCCCACATTTGTCTCTTTTTAGTACTGCAAATATTAAATAATATTAAGTTTTTCAACATGTTAAGCATCTCACGTGGAATGGTATAAAACTGTACAGTAGGAAGTTCTTTTATTGTAGTCTCTGATCTTGATTCAAAGGCAGTTCAAAGAGCTACTACACTACAAAGGCGATTGTTTATGTCCTCTAATTAAAAAGGATAAAACTCAACATTTGAGATAAACTTTCAAGATGGATCTATTCTTTAGGAAAAAAAATAAAAACAACAAAATGAAACAATCCTCTTCCATAAACATTTTAAAAAAGACTTTAAGCAGTTGAGTAATGAAGAAAATATTTTAAAGATGATAAAAAGTGTAGGTCGTGTTATTGTTACAGCATATTCACAGTACGAGAACTTGTTTTAAAATTCCATTTTTATGAGAGACATTTCTAGTGCTGGTATGAATTTGACCTGTACTGAAACTTAACACAAGGAAGTATTCATTCCTAATTCAAGTGGAATTTCCTTATTTGAAAACTGTTGTAGGATCAGCTCATTACTACCAAAGATTATATTGTTTTCTTTATCGTACGTGCAACCTTGCTGACTTTAAGGAGTCGGTTCATGGTGTAAGACAGCAGAGGAAGTGAGCACGAGAGTAATACTTTGGGTCTAAATTATGGTCTGGAATATGAACTCAGTCAGTACTTGGTGGTCTATTAGGAGACCTGTAGCAACTATCAGAGGTGTTACTCCTTAGTGATAATGCTTATCAAAAAAGAACATTTGCAGAATCTGTCACAGAATCTACCAGTTTTAATGGCAGTCTGTTGGGCACAGATCTGGGATTCATACTACTGTAAAAAATGTTTTGCTCACATAGACTATACAGAATTGGTGTAATAGGAGGAAATGGTACATAGAGGTGCCCGTCTAAATATATTGATACCGCAATAGTGTTATGTCAGAAGGATCTGATCTAAATTTTACTGAACTGAGTAGGAACTCTCTACAAAACAATTTGGATTGGACCCTAGTTTGTCATGGAATAAATTTTAGCAAACATAGCTTGAGAAATTACTTTCAACCTGTGATTTTGAATCCTCTCTTAACTTGGATTTGGTCTTCCTAAAGCATTACTGAGCTAAAGTGGGTTTAGGCTGCTAAAGTTCACGTGGATGTTTAAGAAATGGTAGGATTATTATTTCTAGATAAACTGAAAGTAAGTTATGTGATTCAGGCTAAAGCTTTATGTTTAAAAGAATTATAGCTGCCATTCTTAACAGAGCAGATGTAGTATATATTTTTCTTACGGTCTGATGATTTTCTGTCATTAGGGAGATTTTTAGCACTCTCTTCAGTAATGAGCCAAATTCAGGTGGCAGGGAAATTACAGCTTACTTTTCTCCAGAGGAGATAGTCTTTATTCTATTGTTTGTCTTCCTAATTGTGTGTGCTTTTTCTATGCTTCATATGTTGTTAATTGCTTTTCTGAGCCCTGTGTTGTCAAATGACTGATTAAAACAGTAAATCTTGTCACCTTTAACTTCTGCCTATAAAAAATGACACATATTTATAAATGTGGGGCTAAATTCTATCGCTCTCTCTGATCTGCATAGTAGGTTTTTAAGTCTTTGCTTTGATTTCAGTAAGAAATTTGTGCATAATGGAAGGGATATATAACAATGAAAATCTCTTCAGTGCCTGCTGAAAAGAAGGCTTGAGTCTAGATGTTGGCTACACCAATTTGGATATTTCAGACAAAAGACATAAATCTCTTCCCATAATTCTATTCAATTTCAACACCCAGAACCAACACTCATTAAATTGGAAAAGAAATAGACTGATGCAGTCTAGGAATAATTTAATCCTAGGCCATTAAGAGTTTGTCTGCTGATACAATCCATATTTATTACCTTTGCTTTGTTCAGTAAGAAATTTGTGCATAATGGAAGGGATATATAACAATGAAAATCTCTTCAGTGCCTGCTGAAAAGAAGGCTTGAGTCTAGATGTTGGCTACACCAATTTGGATATTTCAGACAAAAGACATAAATCTCTTCCCATAATTCTATTCAATTTCAACACCCAGAACCAACACTCATTAAATTGGAAAAGAAATAGACTGATGCAGTCTAGGAATAATTTAATCCTAGGCCATTAAGAGTTTGTCTGCTGATACAATCCATATTTATTACATGTATCTTCCTAACATGTCACAGGGACTATGGTATATGGACCAAAAAAAATTTGGGACATACAAACACGATACAAGACAGTCATCCAATGCTGAACTTGTATATTTGTTTATCATTGTTCATACCTAAAGTATGCTTAAAGATGTTCTTTATTCTTTCCTTGTACAGCTTTGGCTCATTTCAACATCCACATAGAAGACTTGGAAACAGATCTTAATTTTGTTATTTTCCGTTAGTCTTTGAGGCACAGTGACGTTGCCTCTATTCCCATGAGTCATCCTAGTGAAGTTACGCACTAACATTAGGCAAACACTGGAGAAAACAATTTGCTCAACTATCTCATGGAAACCACCGAGCAACTCAAGTCTTCTGTGGTGGGCCAAGCAAAGGATACAAGCTGCATTGCCTCTGATATATCAAAGGGTGGTAATTACCTTCTAAAAGATCAATTACTTCCCTGTTCTGTTGCCTGGGGGAGGTGCAACACTGACTATGAATTTCATAGTCCCTGCCTTTCTGTTTACGTTTGACAACACTTTTGTGATGATGTGCAAATAACATCGTACAATTTCTTTTAAACATCTGCTGGAATGCAGCTTTCTCCATCCAAGCTAACAGAAAAGAGAGGCTCCTCCTTCTCAAATTTTAGCCAGCTCTCTACATTTGTGTACACATCGAGCACACTGTGAAAGCTGAGGAGAGAACACCTATAGGCTTATCCGTAGATGCAAGTTTGAACAAGTCAGGCCAATAACCTGCCTGTCTTTAACAAGCATGCTGTATGCAGTAAGGTCAGGTTTTTAATCAATTAGTGTTGTAATTAAAGCCAGTTTTAGATAAGATTACATTGTCACTTTGGCAACGTTAGTACTATGCGATCCTTTATTGATGCTACTTGTGAGTGTTAAATGGGAACCCACTGAATAATAACAAAAATGAAATAGTGATCACATCTCTATCCCTTCATATGTACTTTTTATATATTTTAGGAGACAGTCCATTTCTTGCTTGTAAGATATGATGGAAGACTTAAGATTTAACAGATGATACTCATAGCTATAAGAACATGCTTATTTCTGAAATCATGTTCATAGACAAATCCTTTGAAATATGTCCAAAAAATAAACCATGTAACTAGAATTTGGAGCATGGCTTTCCCATTTACATAAAATAAAAACAAAAACAATATTCATGAAGCACATACATACTTTATGTGTATTCCCAAAATAAAAATATGAGAGCAATACAACTGACAGCTATATTTCTATTGTGGTGAATTTTAATACAAGATACCTCGGATATGTCTTTTGAAAAGCAATAAAATAATACCAGGGTTTTTCTGCAGTCTAATTAAGCTTTACTTGAAAAAAAAAAAAAAAAACTAAACCCAAAAAAACCCAACAGATTATTTCTTTTATCTGAATTTCAAATAATACTTTCTAGGATTCCATTACTGTAGTAATGTCAGGTAGGGGAGTCTTTGTTAGTTAAAATGATGTTTGGATTGTATTTAGGACATCTAGTCCACAATTTTGCAAACTTACACATTTTTGTCTTTATTTCTGTGAATAGTACAATTACCATCAAATTTCAAATTCTTTTTAATAGCGCCATTTCATCTTGAATATGGGATCATTTCCATTCACTTACTTTAAGCAAACAGTAGCTTTCTGTTTCAATTCCAGTCCAGACTTCGGTGCTTGAGCTCTTCTGCCTTTACAGGGATCAGGTATCTCTTACGTGGTTGTTGTTAGACCAAACATATTAACACTTCTGTTGTCCACTGATGTTGTGGTATCAAAGAACCAAAATTTACTGACGTATAGTGTTGAAAACCAGCATCAGTTTAATCCAAATCCTGGGCACTATGTCTATTCCTACTTAATTTACTCAGACAGCTGCAAAGCATAAAACTGAGGTCTGTTACAAAGTACAATCTGTAATGTCGATAGAAGAAAGGTTTTTCTAGCATACAGTTAAGTCCCTTCATCTAAGAATAAAATGTTCGCTACAGCTAGAACTCTACAGGTTTTTTTTCTCAGTCATAGCGGTTTATTTTTTCCACCCTTGTTTTACCTCTACCTTTTCTCTGTGATCACCTTGTACTTTTTGTGAGGTCATTATAACATGCCAAAAAGTAGACCTATTGTACAGTACCTTGGCTAAAAGTCAGCATTTTAAGCCAAGAATTTCTCAGTTCCAAGCTGTAAGAGAGTCATCAGAGCATCTCGTCCTTGGCTTTCTTAAAAGCTTCAGAGGTGATTTATATTGATTTTGACTCTTCTGGAGATGACTTCAGGCTGATAGACTTCCAGAGTTCAGGACTCTCATTCTGCTGTTGCTGGGCATAGTAATAATAGAATGGCTTGTGCTTCTGGAGCATTTCCCCATGAATGCATTGGCTGCACTATTAAATAACCCTACTCAGAATAAGTGGAAAAAACAATACCTGTCATCAGGGCCTTCTGATTAGGCCTGTTGCAGACAATTAATTACTGGAGTCTCACATTACCTCTGAAATGCTCTTCTCCAGTTGTTATAGGTGTTTTACATGACTTTACTTAGGTTATTTCTATTGCATAAAATAAGAAAACAAGGAGTCAAGAGGTTAGACAGTTTTTATAAAATTACATATAATTATTGCAGACATGACAACCTGTGTCCCAGGGGTCTGAAGACGGCAAGGAGTCACCAACAGGAGCACTTCTCACAAAGGTGTTTGTTTTTTGGAAAATATAAATGGCTAACAAAGCAAATCCAGCTTGTGATCTATCAAGAAACTCTGGAAGGTAAAAGGTATAATACATTCTTAACTATAATGGCTGCTAGGAATAGAGGGAATAGACTTAACTCTAGAATTCTGCAAAGAACAGACATTTCATCATTTCAAATGTAGCTTCATTCTAAGTAACAGTAAATGCTGAAACTGTGAAACTCTACAAAGCAATTTCATATCTTATAGATATACTTCAATATCTATTCTTTTTTCTTTATATTGTTGATACAAGTTAATATGAAATTAAATACAGTTTCAATATTAAAGGAATAAAACCAATAGAAGCCTTTACTATTGCTGGATTTTTTTTCAAAGTATTGAAAACAAAGTTCCAAAAAGTGTCTGAACGTTGGAAGGGTTTTCAATTCTCACAAAATTTCATCGTCTCAAAAGTATGTTTGTCTCGAATTTTCTTTGAGCCTAATAATGACTTTAAAAAAAAAATGATTTTTTATATGTTTTCCTGTAAATCTGAGAAATATTTTTACTTTGGTACACATTTTGAGTAAAATTACCTGCAGTGACCTTATTTTTCAGAAACTAGTGGTCACCAGATTCTGATCAGTACTTCACAAATATCTGTGATTTTAAAAGTTTTTACTTTCTCTCTTGTTATGTTTTCTCTCTTTCCTTGTATGTCTGTCTGTCTGTCTTTCCTTCTATCCTTCCTTCCTTCCCTCCTTCCTTCCTTCCTTTCGTCCTTCTGTCCTTCCTTCCTTTTTTTCTTCCTTTCTCTCTCTTTCTTGCCTGCCTGCGATGGATATGTGTTCTTTAATTTTAAAGAGTATTTGGCAGTTATTCACTATTAGTGGATTCCATTATTACCCCTAAATAGATATAATCTGAGTCTACCAGTTTTCATGTGTTCATATTTTCCATGTGAAATCATATCTAAGGAGCTGAAAAAAAGTTATTTTAACTTCAGTAAATATTCTCCAGCATTCTTGAATTTTTTTTTTAAGTGAGTGCCATTGAAACACTGTCATAAAGTGTTTTATACTAAGATTTTAATACCATGAATCACACAGATTTACTTTTTCCATTGATAGTTTACTTTTATTATATTTTTTGGCCTTCTTGACATACCTGCTTTGTTGAATCTCTCTTTGCTAAGTTTTCCACTCATTCTCCATAAATTTAAAAGGGGAAAGGACATTCACTATGAATCATCTAAGCATTATTTTCATTCTCGTTGTCCAGATCCATTCAAATGTTAATGTCAGATAAACATAATTTATTTAACAGTCGTGTATATGTGGCTGTTCTTATCTATTTCAGAAACGGAAGATAGCTGTGAAGATGCTTTGGTAACCATCCATCTCCCCTAGTGAAGAAAGATGTGAGATAAAGGTCTCTGATTTTCACAGCTTTCACCAAAGAAATACACCAGGAAGTATTCATCAGGTGACATTTTCGAGGTTGACACCTAGAATGAAAACATCATTAAATTTAATACAAAGACATCATTTTTATACCCTGGAGTCCTGATTCTCAACAAAAAACAAAAGAAAACCTATATACAGATGTTTATTTCTACAGTATAGTTGGGGTTTTAGTATTTCTCTCAACCTCTTCACCTTCAGTTAAAAGACTGTCTGGGGCCTCATTCAGATTTATTTATTTATTTAATAAATTAATTTGGGAGAACTGAATATCTGGAGAGGTATCACCCCATATTTGTCACTGGTATAAGCTGATGTAGCAGCTGGCTAGGATAACACTCTCCTGTTTTACCAAAATCTAAAATAATCTTACTGATCAAAAATTAACATGCTGAACTGAATTTATCTCAACAAATTCCACTGTCAGTATTCTTTTCTTCTGTACTTCATGTTGTAAAATCGTTCTTGTTTATCAACTCTGCAATGTGTTATCTTATTTTCTTCAATATAAGTTTCTTCCCTAGCCCACGAACCTTAAAAGCTTGAATTACACAAAAATAATTCAACAAATAAAATTACAGACTTATAGCGTTGGAAGGGACAGTGGAAGTTTATTTAATCTGTCCTTCTGCCTCAATACAGGATCATCTTAGGTCACAGAGACAGATGTTTGTGTAATTGCCAACAATAAAGGTCAGCAGTCTACTCCAGCTGTCCTGCAGTCTTTTGCAGTGTTTCACTGTCTGTGTCATTAGAAAGCTTTTCCTCATGACTAGCCTTAGCATAGGCTTGGTGAGGTGACACAAACCAGAGTTAAGCACCCAGTTCTGACCGAATCTCAGGGAGAGATGGTTATCTAATTTCCCTATATCATGTATGCCTTTAACTTCTATATTTATAATCAGAATGATATTTTTACTTGGGCATATTTTAATAAGGCTCTATATTGATAATCAGAATTATATTTTTACTTGGGCATATTTTAATAAGGATTAGAAATTAAAGTATGTTTTTCTCCCTGAACAGAGACATATTAAACTGTTTAATTACATCTAGAATATTTAGAGTTGCCACAAATAAGTAACTGAAAATGATCCATTAGACACCAAACTAGCAGGTAGGAAGAGCTTCCAGTAGAGACAGGATGGAGCAATGGTTTTCTTTCATAATACTTGGAACAGAAAGGAAACACTTATTCATTATGACATGCCAGTCTTTGGCTAGCAATCTCAGAATGCAGAGGTGTCAAATTAGCTGTGGGATGTCTACTGACTACAAGATTTCAGCAAAAGAATCATGACGCATAACAGAGACTCACACAGGAGAAGAATACTACGTTAATTAGCTGTGCTTGTCCTCAGACTATTTTTGTTCTCAATCTGCATTTATGTCCCATTGTGCTGCTGCATTTCCATAGGCTGACCCACCCACCCTCATCATCTACTGTGGACCTTTTTACTACCATATTATGCATGCAGAAACAGCACAGGATCTCAGCATCAAGCATTGCACCATGGTTTTTTTCCATATGTCATCTTCACTATCTTCACTATTTAAATTACTTGAAGTTATAACAAACCCATTCAAATAGTTTATCTAGTGCAGGGGATTTAAATGTATATATATAATTATAATTAAAGTTCATTGTTGATTCACATTTTATATATAGATATTGGCTTTGCATGCTTTTCCAATTTGAATGTTAACAGCTCCAGCAGTCATTTACATTCTACATCAAATGTTTCTGCAGAGCTTTCTACTATATGTTTGATTTTCCTATTATTTTTATTTCTGTTGTACACTATTTGAACTATTGTAATTTATTTATATTATGGACTTTAGGGAACTATGATCTGTAGATTACAGTGCAGTCCCTGCCCTAAAGATGTTAAAAACCACCTCAGTTGCAATGAGATACAATATAACTAGATTCCTCCTTTTGCTATCAAAATACTTATGGTAATTTTTCTACTTATTCTTTCATAATTTCTTAAAATCACCCTTTAAAAATGCAATGATACAATCATATTATAAAATGCCATATGTTTTTAAGAATATTTTTTATAGAATTCTGAGGGTTTATATCAGTTTCCTGAGGACTGCGGGGTCAGAACAAGCTCCATCAAACACAGCACCTGGTTGTGGCTGTACATGAAGGCTTAGGAGAAAACAGAAGAACAGGCAGAACATATAGTAGTGTTTTTTCTGACTACTTTCCCTGTTCCTGGTGATTCGTGGCTCAATAATTTCTTGATAATATAAGACAAAGTCATTGTAAAACCCTTGACATATTTCTCTTCCATGAACTTGTCCAGCCTACGCTTGCAAGTATGCAAGCTTTTGGCATCCACAGTTTTCTTCACTGGGGAGTTTTGCATCTTCGCTACATAGTTTGAGATGAACCATCTTTCTCTTTGCTTTAAAAAACCTGCTTATGATCTTCAGCTCCTAGTTCTTTTGATGGAAGAGAGAGAGAACAGCCGATCTTTATTAAACCTCTCAATGTCACCTACAGTTTCTCAGACACCTGACACATCTCCCCCTTTCCAGCTGTCCTGGTTTCAGCTGGGATAGAGTTAATTTGGGGGGGGGGGGGGGGGGGGGGGGGGGCACATCTTT
>NW_008796110.1:161060-189982 GCF_000699145.1 Aptenodytes forsteri
TATTATTATTATTATTATTATTATTATTACTACTACTACTAGTACTACGACTACTACTACTTTTTTACTTTATTTTATTTCAATTATTAAACTGTTCTTATCTCAACCCACGAGTTTTCTCGCTTTTACTCTTCCGATTCTCTTCCCCATCCCACTGGGGGGGCGGGAAGGGAGTGAGCGAGCAGCTGTGTGGTGCTCAGTTGCTGACTGAGGTTAAACCACTACACCAGCTAGGAGTCCTTGTTTATTTAGTCAGTCCTCTCATGGGGGCACTATGGATGTATGGAGGTATATTGACCTTTTCTATTTAGTTCTTTATTCCTGTCTCAGTAGCTTGCTACTTTCCTTACTGGTCATCAAATAGGACTGATCTGACATTTTCGTAAAATTGTCTACTGCAGGTTCAAGACCATGTTCCAGGTCATCAAGTTAAGGCCCTTTTTTCCCTGAGTTTCATTTTATGTTCAGTTACAGTGAATTCCAACTGGTCAAGGCCAGATACCCAGTCTGCCTGCAGTTATTACAGGTAGCCCTCTTCTTTACACTGCTTGCATGAACTAAAATGATTAACAAATATTTTAATTTCATTCTTGTAGATTATTTATTAATATGTTGAACAGCATTGGTTCTAGTAGAGATCTTTGACATACTGCATGGATGACCTTCCTTCATTGTGGAAAATGACTAACCTACAATCAATCTTTTTCTGCCCTTTAACCAGTGTTTTTATCCATTCAAAGCCCTTTGCTGTCTTCTAAAGGTTACTCAGTTTCTTTAACAGATATTAGTACGGGATCTTGAATGACCTCCCAGAAATTAGAGTATTTTTTATCACTTCTCTGTTGAATATTCTAAAATTCATTTTTGTTAAATAGCTTATAATTTTGATTAATTTTCTTTTTATAATTTTATCCTTTTTTATAATTTTACTGAAGCACAACAGATGGTGTTAAAGGGACAAACTATGTAACTTTTGATGCCATCTTGTACAGGAATTTATGTGCCAAAATCTTTTAAAAAATGGGATTGATTTGTGTATAGAAGGATGTTGCAAACATATTTCTGCTGAAAAACTAAAAATCAGGAATATTTCTAATAATTTCCCATTCTAAAATTTCCAAAATTTAATTGGTATGTACTTTAGCTTGTTCTATGAAATTATTATTTTGTAAAAAAAAATACTGAACAAATAAAGTCTAAAAAAGATGGCTCACATTGTTTGTGAGCTGCTAGGTACTTCATGGGACAAAAATAGCAGATCCTTATTAATATAACTTTTTCTGTAGCTTTTTTTCCCTAAAATTAGTCTTCATTTCTTTTTTGCTCTCCTTTCCTAATATATTTGTTAGCCAGTCAGGACAGAGGTTATAACTCTTCCTGCTTAGATTTGACCTAGTCAAACAGGGCTTTAAGCTTTCCAGCTTCTATTGTAGTACAAACAAAAATCAGTCAAAGGGGAATCATCACTGAATGTATTTTGGTACAAGGAACATAGCCATAACTACAGAAATGGAAATAATTTCTTGGAAATAAGTGAGTCTGTAAGAATTTAGGAGGCACATTAGTTAAGCAACTCAACAAGAGCCCTCATTAGTATTAGTGGGGGAAAAAAAAGGTAATACAATTGGAATGCATAAACAGGGCAGTAATGAGTAGAAAACATCCAACATCTGAAAAAGATCTGCAGCCTCTCTTTACATTAATGAGATATGATTCATGTTGTCCTAACACAGGCATTTAAAATAGGCTAAATGAGTCATGGCCTGAAAATGCCTGTTTCTCTCAGTTGTCTATAAAGGGAACCTGACTATCTCAGTTGTAGATGTCTGTGGAGCGGATATCTAAATTAGGTGCAATGAATCCTTTTGTAGAGCTTCCTTTGCCCCTGTGATAAGTATATGGTACGAGGGGTAGATATAGTGTCCACATGTTAAAAGAATGTTGTAAAATTGGATGAATTACCAAAAAACTTTGAGAGATAAAGAAACTATCCCTCCAGGAACTGTGTGCTACAGTGAGGCATAAAGAGGTGATTGTGAATGAGGCATGGCCTAAATTGGTCAAGATGTACTTTAGTCAATACTGCTGCTGGGAGGAATCCAAAGGTTGACTAGTAAAAGTAGGGGTCAGATGAGATGATCTAATGAACCCTACTGACCTTGTACTCTTAATCTCTATGAGGAGAACAAGGAGAAGAAGGAAAATATAATAATACACTTTTTATACTAAAATGTTTTGGTTCTTTTTTCTAGTTGAGAGCAGAAAATGTCCTCAACAGAAGCACTTATGAAATTAGCTTTACTTGGCAGCAACCACTTCAGACTGATAACAGAAGTAAATCTTTTTTTATTCTCCAGGAATTAAGGGAAGAAGGTGAAAAAGTTCACTTCTATGCATAGCAACTATCACTGTCAAAAATATGCCTATATCTTTATTTCATGTATTCCTTTGGAAGAAAGGTCTCTTAGGGGACATGTAGATTTTAGAGAAAGAACAAAAAAAATTCTTGCAAATAATTCCATGCCATTTTATATTACTGAGTCACGGACACTTTTTATGATGTTATATGGAAGTATAATTACAATGTGTAACTCTGCTTGAACCAAATTGATCTATTTTTGGTTCTATATCTACCTTTCAAACATGTCTCTAAGTGCTGTTGCAGCCTGCTTGTGCCTACTTAGAAACTCCACGCCAGAGAGAGGCATTGAATTCCCAGTGCCTCACCCATAATTCCAGCTCTTTAACCACTGGACATAGCTCCTTCTCTAACAGTTTTAAATGGAGTAAAAGAAAGGCATGAAATAATCATGGCACTGCACTCGAACATTACATCCTTAAAGGGAAAGAATAAAACATTAATTCTTTTGTTTTCCTCCAACCCACAAAAAGAAAGGGAAAAATAAGTTAGTGGGGAAACAAGTTGTTACAATGTCAAACTGAAGGAAAGAGCAAAGTCTTCTGCTAAAGCTAATAATTGTTGGCAGGGGAAAAAGTTCCCAATACAATGGAAGGAAATCTAACAAAAGATATTATGTTGAGGAAATATTGTTTCTGTGATGAAGATATTTAAGTCATTGACAAGACCTGACAGAAAGATTCGAAAATGATGCCTAAAAAATTCTCTGGTAGTAAGTGAAGTAAATACAATATTTTGTTTTAAACTTGAGGATACTAACTAAATGGAGTAGCAGATGGAAAATAAATAAACAGAAGTGCAATAAAATTTTTAATCCTCAGCCTTGTAAAACAGTGAAGAGTCATACAGAGAACATAATTAAATATAGTATAAATAAATTCTTATTTTAATAAAAGGAACAGAGAGAAATAGGTGACAAAGCAACAGTTTGCTTTTGTGAGGACATATTTTCTTCTTACTAAAAGAAATGGAATGAGTACAGCTAACATGAAAAATTTGTTCCAGTTTCAGCAGCATGGAGAAATGCCGAAAGCTTTACAGACTACCTCTTAAATAAAGTGCAGACAAAGAAGGATTAAGGTTAAAAAGATCCTTCACCACTGACAACTGAGGAGTAAGAAAAGAGAAAAGCATAAAATTATTTTTAGAAATGGATTCTGCGTAAGGAATATCTTGTGATTTTAGGCTGAGTCCTGAGTCATCCAGAAAGGTGATATGATGTGGATATATACCTCCAAGTTCATTGCTGTGGAAAGAGGAGACAGCAGATTTACTTTGGTCCAATACCAGAAGAAATTGCAACCTCCTCCCCCCTTCCCCCCTTGACTCAGCTGTGTTCAATAAACCTGCTGGAAGATTGTATGGAGCCAAGATCCCACCAACGCTGAAGAAAGAATAAATAAATGCACAGCTGCAGCTTCTCCTGAACTGTGTAGGGCTGAGGGAGAGGAGCTGCACACCAGTTTAGGGTGGGATTCAGCTCAGCCAGATCCAGCTACCTACCTGCTAAGCTTCTGATGTAAGCTAGCCATCCAGGCTCCTTTCTATAGGGAGGGATTATCCCTCTAAAAGGAGGCTTGTCTCCTCTGAGGAGAGCATGCCCATGTTGAGATGTCTATCTCGCTCCATTGATGATTTGAACAGTTTCAACGTCTAGCATACAGCAAATCCCACTTAGGTGGTCAGTGGGATAAAATGCGGACACTTCTAAGGCACGAGGTGAATCTTTTACTGAGTAGGCTTAATGTTAGGTGTTCGTTTTGAGAGCATATTGCAGTTACCTCAAGAGTCATTTGTTTTCAGGGTTCTTTACTTACTTTGCATCCATAGACATTTATTATGAAAGCAAATATTCCTTGCTGTACGTGGTCAGTACAGCTTCTTCTGATTTTAGTGCTTCTATGAGTCCTTCATCTCACCCCTTCATCCAGGCATTGCTATACGAATTTGAATCGTTTCTCTCTTGTACTGTACTTCGTCCAGCACTATGGAGCTACTGGGATCTTCAGAATAACTAAAGCTCTTGTGGTTTGTCTGTACTGTCACATTGTTATTAACACTCTTTTAGCATTAGAGTCTTCCGACAGTGTATGTGTTAATTGAGAGGGAGGTTCCTCTCCAGAGTGAGCTAAATCTTTCTCCGGTGGGAATGGAGAAGTGCATGCTGGGTCCCAATCCCTGCATCCAGTAAGGACTCACCCTTAGAGTGCACATGATGAATAAATACAGAATTCAGAATTCAAACCATATTTCATTCTTTTGGCTTCCTACCAGTCTAGCACTCACCTCAGAAAAAAACAAAACCAGACCAAACACAGACTGCCAGCCTCTTAATGTACGCTGTAGGAGAAGGCTGAGCAGAGCAGGAGCCCAAGCAGACCTTCCCTTTGTGCAAACTGGACACCAGCTGAGCAACCTCCCCGGCTCTCTGGGTGAAAAGCAGCTTCTCAGACTAGTCAGTGCCAGGGCACTGCAGGCCTTTGAAAGTCAGGACTTTATATAGCACCCCATATCAATTCGGGAGGCAGTGAGAAGTGCCAGACATTCCCAGAAAGACGTACCATGCAGCTAGCAAGCTGCCAAATTCTGCACCAGCTGTGTGAAATTCTGAGAAGACTTAAGAGAGTCACATACAGACTGCCTTGCAGAAACCTCATACGGAGGCACTGAAACAACATTGTTTATCTCGTGCACTAAGTGCTTACTTTTCTCAAGCTGAAAGGTTGAGGGTATTTATTCAAATATAAGCCTTTTAAGAGTCACATATAAGTGATGAAGTGCTGGAAAATTTTCATGGCAAAATATTTTACTGCACTGCAGAAATCTATTACTGGAAAAAAATGTTCTTAAACTTTCCCTCGCCCGGTATTCCAAGATGCAAAGTTTCGCTATTCATTTTAATTACGTTTGGATGAAAAGATAGCCTTAATAATGTAAATGTATGTACTTTTGTCTTTATGGGTATAGAGAGATTGAAACAATAGCACTAATAATTCTAGACATCTTCCACTCATCTTAATTGGAGGAGTCATCTTTGAAGATTAATTTAAATGCCAACATTTTTAACTATTTCACTGCTGCTTGTCATCTCATCACTATCCATCAACTGTAGATGAATGTACTTGTCATGCTGTGATGTTTTATTAATTTGAAAGAACCTTTCACAGAAATATGGCAGCAGGATTATTTAGAATATGCAAATAACAAAGTCGTTTATTGCATATTCTTTCAATCACTTGGATAATTGGGATTCTTTTCCTGCTCTGACAAATTAGACTAAAATGGTGCTTACATAGCCAACAGCTGAAAAAAAGTATTAGACTCCCGGAGAGCAGCTTGCTTGCTATGAGTAGCTATTTCTGAAGAGCGAGGTCAGCTGCTTTGGGCTTACAAACAGTGAAAAGTGATGAGAATGAGATGAACCATGTATGCTAAAAATGTTGGTAAATATTAACAAGAAAGTTAATTAAAATATGGTTTGTCTGCCAAAATTCTATTAAATAAGAACTATTAAATAAAAATTAAATTTGATCATTTTAACTGACTATTTTTTGAGGAAAACTGGTTTAGAGCTAAGTGTCCGTGCTCATTGTTAAACCATATTTTTCTGTTTACCGAGATACCTAAGATGTGTCACATTTTTATTGTAGAGCCATTTCTTTTTAAAAGATGTTATGAATATTTAAAAACTATAGCTTTTAATCTCTTAACCTTAAGGTTAAGAATAATTTCTCCATATTGCAGATGAGAACTGAAAGGAGAAATTGATGTTCTGATACTCAGAGACAAAAGAAGAAGGACGTGTAATTGTTTACATGTGTTTTCCTCCATTGAGAAGACCAACATTCAGTACACTTACTAAGAGAATGTTTTAACTTGCTATCTTTCGTAGAGGAAAAAAAAAAAAAAATATTCTGTTTAACTCTGAGTTAGAAAAAGCATCCCTCTCCTGAAAGTTTTATGCTTTGAGTGGAAAAAAAGACTCTCAGACTCCCTTAGTCACAGGTCCATTTACTCAGAGTTTCTTTCTGTCTTTAGCCTTAGGTGTCATTTTCAGAGCTGTGTCCCACTTCATACTCAAGGAACATCATTCTTCTAACACAGAAAGCTGATATTCACAGAAAGCTGCATTGCTTTCCCACATCTTGCAACACTGTGACGAAGTAATGAAAAGTAGCTTTCTTATAACTTCCCACGCTTTGATATTTTAGTAGCACAACGACTTTTCATGTTGCCATTTTTTTTACACTATTCCATCATGTTTAGAAGACTGTTGATGAGAATTTAGTGGGTACAAGTTCCACAACAAAGGAAGCAACCTTATTCTCTCTAAAAAGGGTAATGGACTATTGTGACTATTATTAATATGTTTGCATTTTTTAAGTCAAGTCAGACAAAAAGTAAAACATAAAAAGGGCTGATACAAAACCTGACAATATTCCTTCACCTAATTATTGTCACCACGTCTTCTGGATACTGTCACCCTTCAATGCCCTGCTATGTCTCCTGTACCCACTTGCTGGGTTATGATCATACAAAATACCTGAGCTGCGCTTCCACATACAGCTGTGTTGATCTCATAGTTTACTACACTGAGAAAGGACAGTCTTGCTCTCTCGTCCCTCCTTGCCTTGGCCTCTCCCCCTCTGCCTCTACTTGTGGTCTTACAGATTTTCCTCCTCCCTTGTGTCAGCTCTAGTGCTCTTCCCAGTCTTGTGTGGGACCATTTAACTAACCAGGCAGAAAACTAACAAGTTTCTTCTGGTCAATGAGTTAAATCAGTTCTTTGAGAGGTCCAACAAGACCAGACTGTTTTCCCAGATGATGGGGAAGCTTATCCAAGGACAGGGAGCGGATGGGATCAAGACCTTCTTTTTCAGTGGTGGCAAGTTGCTATATGCCTGTTCTCCCCACCTTATAAAACCATACTTTGCTTATAGGACTGTTATATAGACAGGACTATTTATGCTGAAGAGCTAAGGTCCTAATACTGATATGGATTTGGAAAAGGTAGCTCAGCTGTCCTAGCAAAACATATTTTGTTTGTATAACATCAGGGTTTGCACTCAAATGCTTTGCTGGAACAGTTAGGTCAGTATAGCTCCACCGATACAGCTTAATAGACTTACTTGCTTGTATAGCATCTTAACAAAATGGGGTTCCAGGTCTGACTGAAACTAGAACTATTTCTAATACAAACAAATTTTAACAAATTCCGATAAAGCTGAATTTTGTAACATGCCTAAATGAAATTAGGAAAATTTATAACTATCTAGTGATAAGAGCTGCGTGTATAGAGATGGGTCTATCCTAATATATTTTATATTTACAGAGCTGTGTGTATATAGAGGGATATACCCTAATATATTTTATATTTACAAACATATGTATTGCTTATATATGAAAACTTCATCTATATGAGGAATACAATGTACATAAATAATTTGTTTGATGTGTTGCATACAAATCTTCAAGTGTAATAACAGAAAGAGATTAATAATGTGAGCATAAATGATTCATCCTGCTCTATACAGAATTTCTCTTTTTATAATCTGTTACTTATATTTATTGATAGGGAAACAGCAGGCAAGTGAAAAGCTTAAATAGGTGAAGCAGACTGAAATTAATTAAACAGACAGTGCTAGTTGAAGCATCTGCACACTGCAGAGGACCCTGACCTGGGAACTGCACTTACCCTCAGGCCCCATGGCACAGACCCACTGTCAGATCTAAAGGCCTTTGTTAACAACAAGCTTATTGGTGAGATCAGTCACAGGGAATTGGTTTTGGTTCATTCCAAGGCAGTGAGGTTTTGTTTGTAGATGTCAGGAGGGATTTAGCAGAGGAGAGGTTATAGAGAAATATCCATAGGATAACTAATTAAATTGAAAGATTTCCATCCCAAGCTGGAGGAAGATGCTTAGGCTCAAGGGACTCACAGCCCTGGAAGTCACATGGATCATTCTGAGACTTTCCCATCACATCAGAGGAACCGGCTGCTCAAGGTGTAAGCAAAAGTATCTGGCCTCATCAGATGTTCCACTGGCCTAACCTGGGGAGAAACATTTTCTTTCAAAAATAAACAAAAATATAGCATGTAAGTTTGAAAAGGTTTTACCTAGTATACTGTTCAGAAAATAATCCAATAGTGTTAGAAGCAAGTATCTGAACAACTTGAATGAACATGGACACATAGGTTGGTATGAGTTATGCTTGCCCTACACTGGTAAAATAATTTAATTAAAAACAGAATAAAGAAAATAATTTTACAAAATGATGACTAAAAATCCCCTGTGAGACTGTAAAATATTTGGGGTAGCAAGAATCAATACACTGCCCAACAAAACTATGTAGTTTGCTGCTGCAGTATGTTGTTTTGCTTTGTTTTCCAGAAAGGGAGAAGAAAATCTTTTTCTTGTTAATTATTCCTTTGCTTGCTTCTTCAGTGACTGAAAAGGGAGCTTTTACTAGGCTTGCAATGCTGAAGTTATTAAGTGGGAGGAAAAAAAACCACCAAAAAACCCCCATGAAAACTTGAATCTGTACCCTGGAAGACTGGTGAGCAAGAAATGGTAGAAAAGAGACAACCTGGGTTTGGGTGACTCAGCTGAAGCAAGGAAAAGCCCTTCTGGAAACAGTGGAACCGATAAAGCCTGACTTCCTATGAATTCATACTGCTTGGCTGGGTTCTCCAGTAAATAAAACAGGAACTCTGATAAAAGCTTTTCCAGCATTTGAAAAACTGAGTACCTCTTTCTGCCTTGTAAATTCTCAAGTGTCTAATAAAGAGTGAGTTCACAGAGCAACTTCTTCACTGGAGGTTCTTGTAGAGTTACTTAACTTTATCAAATTTCTAAGAACTTAACATTTTTCAAACCTCGTCCATCTGTCAAACTGTTTTAATCAGTGAGCAGGTTCCAGAGCTGGACAACACACATGCAACACAGTGCAATATAAGCTTTAATGCTTAATAGCTTTTTTTAACAGAACCAGATGGAAAAAATATTAAACTTTAAAATCAAAATAATACAGAACTCAAATTCCAGTCTATTAAAAATAAATAATTAAAATAATAAGTTCTGAGACTATTTGGTCCATGGTGCTTTGCAATAATAAATTTTACTAATAATTGTGTACAATAATTATCATAACAAACAAATTATGCATAACAAAACTACTTCAAATCTGTGCGTGAAAAACACAATGTGTTGGGGAATGCCAGAACCACACTTGATGCTTTCAAAGTAAACCTTGTCTTATAATAGAGCATAAGGAGAGTTAAATGGAAGAGCTATTTAGCAAAATAACTGTGCCTGACAGCATCAGAGGCCAAAACCAAGAGCTGAGCAAATACACAATGATTTTGTCACTCTGTTTTGAAAATATACTCCAGTAGCTTCTGCTGTTAATATGTACTTCAAGTAGTTTCATGAGTCAGAAATGGTATTTTAGAATTTGAGAGTCCTTGACAGACTTTTTTCCAATTAATTAATCCAATAGCTTCTAGAACTGATGCAAAATTTTACATTTTTGATTCAAAGTTATATGTAAATGAGCACTAAAATTTAATTATGCACTGAGACATGAAATTTGAGGAGGGTCCCTAGATTCTGCATTAGGATAAATAGAAAATAATTACTTCCTATTCACTTCTTCTATGGCATTTGTTATTTTATAAACCTCTATGTCATACTCCATCACACACCTTTTGCAAAGGGATAGTGTCAGTACAAGAGCAGAGGAAGTGAAAAAACCTTGTCTGTCTCTTGCTGTTAAACTAACTTGTCCACTTAGTGTAAAAGTTTCTCCTTGCTGAGTGTCATTGGAATGTAAGTTTTCTAACTACTATGGACATGTTCTAAGAAGTTTTACTTGTAAAATAAATTACAAATAATATTCTCCTAAAGACTAATTAGAAAATATCTGTTTGTATTTAGGTTTTCCTGGCCAGATCCAATGCTTTAAAATAATGACTAAATGAATTATTCACAGTTATAAAATCAACCAAAACTTGAGATTTACTTAAAATCAGAAAAGGTTAGATTTTTTTTCCCCCATATGAATAACGCTGTGGGCTGTATGGCAGTTACAGTTTTACAAAGCTGAACTACTGGCAATGATTATGATTAATATCTGCTACCAATTTGTTGTACCGAAGTTACAGAGCTGACTGTTTGTATTCCCATCAGTTTGTTGTACTCAAAATGTTGTTGTGGCCAAAAGAAACACACCATATATATACAAAGCCAATCATTTACTGTTAATCTAACTGAAGTATTAACAGTCTAATCAAAAAATTATTAGTCCAGCTGCAGTGACACTAAGATAGTTCAAATTGTATATAGTTAAAATGATGCATAGACACACCTTCTACCCATTTCTCTGATGTTACCCTCACTCTTGTAAGGCCAATGGCTTCAGTCAGGGGAGAGGCCATGTGTTTAGCTGTCAGCATCTTTGCTTGGAGGAGTATGGTGCTGATGTTAGTGGTTTCCTTCTCTCTAGGATCTGCTTAGAGTCACTTTCATCTGTCAGCTGACTTGCTCTACACCTTGTTCTTTTTTTATTTATCTGTAAATTAATTTTATATCCAATTTTACTTTATAAATTGTGTTTTAAATGTATTGTGTATTTGTACTTTCTTCTCTTTTTCATCTCTAAAGCTACTTATACCTGGCCCCTGGGTTCATGCTTTTAATGACCAGTAATTGACCACTGGTGAATTGTTTACAACCTTGGGCCTCCAGTATCAATCTGTGCCTGTGCTTCAATGTCTTTGACATCACCCCATGCCTTTCCTCCTCAACCCACCACAGTTGCATTTTATCCTAGGGTCAAAGACAGTTCATTCTGCACAGAAAGACCACTTGATATTAGTAACCGTTAGTTAGAAATATACATACATATAACAAAAACTGTTACACTGCACCATTGTGCAAAGCAAAGGAAAAGCTAAAACAGCATAGGTAGTGGTTATCTGGTCATTAGATAATTGCTGTTACAAGCTAAAACAAATTTCTAGACAGGCCAGGAGAAGTCCTGACAAAGCCTGACAGGTCTTGATGCTTGTGCTGTTAGCTTAGCACACAGCCTGTGACCTGTTACAAGCAATGGCAACTCCGCATTTGCTGATCTACAAGGTAGATATCTGTCCTATGTACTTCCTTTTACGACCCCTGGTTTTACTGAACATTAGCTAATGCTTGTTAAAATTTCCCACAGAGGCCTTATATGAAAAGCATGTTTCTCATTATAGTGAAATGTCTCTTTTAAAAAGGAACAACGTGCTACCCTCCAAGTACTCTTGAAATAGCATCTTTCATGGAAATATGACACCATCTGTCTGACAATAACACTTTATGTGACCTCACAAAAAAACAACCTAAAACTGCATATGAATTAAGGTACCTACTTTTCTGAGTGTAAGTTGATTCTTTTGTCATAGATCACTTTATGATGCTCAAATAAAGTTCTGCCTGTTCATACATGTGCCATTCACTTCCAATTCTTCTGGTTTGTCTCCAAGTCTCTTCAGAAATATTGTCTACCACCTTTGACCTGTTCTTCTCACTCAGTCCTCTGCTTTCTGGAGTATAATTTCTGTAATCATTGCTCTTCCACTTCCCTTCATATAGCTTCTCCTTTCACGCTCCTCCCTGTTGGACAACTTTAGTTCTTCCCACGTACCATCACAAACCAATAGTTCTTCTGTTGGATGTCTCAGTTCGCACCACATTCAATCTGTGGTAGTACAGTCTCGCTGTAGAACAGAAATACAAAGCGTGACTTCCTTGTTCCGATAGCATTATCCTGAGACGACATTGCATACCTCCAAGCACATATAAGAACATACTATAGGAAGCTGTGAATGAAACCTATGTATGAATATTTAAAAAATTTTTTGAGCAAAATAAGTTAACACTGAATTAGTTGCACAAGAAGAAGACTAGGAAAACAGAAGCTATTATGAGAAAGAATGTCAAAATTACTATTTTAATTGTTTTTACAATTATTACAGATAGTTGCAAGCACTATTAATAAAAATATAGTATGCATTTCATCAGACTTTAGATGGCAACAGGTAGATGTCTACATCTGCGATAGCCATCCTCAGCCCTCTTTATAGAGATTGGAAATAAATAGGTTTTTTATTTGTTTGGGGTTTATATGCTAATATAAAAAAGACTTGTGGCCAAGACTCCATTGAGTGTATTTGTGTAATCTTCTCTGACTGTAGAGGAGAGCTAAGGTGAATAGTTCCCCCCAGATGTCTGGGGTACCAGAGACACTTAAAGTTAATCAGATGAATCGCTTACCCAAATGACTGCAACCAATGAGAAAATGGATCTTGCCATGTAAGCTAAGATGACGTGGCATAAATATCTTAAAGGAATGGAGAAAATTTAACCAAGTCCAAAAAGGATTTTAGCAAACTTTTTTATTCTTTTTTTTTCTATAAGAAAATCCAATTTTAACTGCTTTTACACAGACATAAGTAAGATCTGCCACAATTTGAAAGTGTCATATTCATGTTAGCAGCTGAAGAGACAACTTCACAGCAGAGCCTCTGAGAACAAGAACTGCTCATATGATCAAAACAGCCATTGAATAAAGCTACAAGTAATTGCAGATACTCAGTAAGAGATAAATCCATTCTTTCATGTGCCAGTTAACCAAATCTTAACATCCATCCTTGACCTTCTGATTTATGGTTTTAGTCCTGGACAAAATCATTTTATGAAGATTAGTTTCACTTGTTGCTGTAGCTGATTTTTAGGCATCATTTACCTATAATGGTATTGTTAGAATATCAGTAAAGGATTTCCAAATCCAAGAATTTATTCTTTAATCAGCAGAGTATTTTTAAATCCAAAGAAAACTCCTTGCCTGTAACTTGCCTGTGTATGCAGAAAACCTGCACCAATTTAACCTGATTCCTACTGTTAGATTTCATCCTCCTGTACAAAACACATACTACTTTCTTACGTCTTTCCTAAAGGACAAGTATGTTTCTCTTTCATGCATTCTCACCATATGATACTTTTCTAATTAACATTTTGGCCTTTTATCTCAGTGTTCAGTACTGCCAAATCCAATAACTCAAAAACTGGGCATTAATGTCAGGTCTTTCCCACTTCCCAAAAAAAATTATAATCACAAGATTGTGAGGTCTTCTTTGTAATTCATGTCAGTTGCATTTTACATTAGAGATATTTAGGCCTCACTTTGAAAATATGAGGGGTTTCTTTTTCTTCTTTCTCTTTTTTCTTTTTTTCTTTTTTTTGTCCCACAAATTTAGAAATGTTCTTTCTATTAAAAATGAAATTCTGGAGACTGAAGGGTTTGCATTTTCCCAGGAAGTTCTGAGGCTTCTTTCCTCACTGTAGATGAGTCCAAGGAGAAATTACTCCTTTAGTGACACTTTCTGGAATGTGTCTACATGACGCCCTTCCTTGTTCAACCTCTTCAGTTTTACAAACAAAACTGGTCTCCATAGTTAGCAATACAGGAGAATCAATTTGAACACAGCTTTTGATCACAAGCACTACACCTCCAACATTCCTGTTTTCCACTCTATGAATAAAGGCAGTTGTGAATATAACGGAAAGAAATAGATCCAAGTTATTTTAATAGGTCACCAAGGAAATTATAAAAAATGAAAGCAGATACAACTCCAAGCACAAGTCCATAGATTTCCGGTTTTACATTTTTGCAATCTTTATGAAGATCCTGCATAATCAATTAGTAAGCTTTTAAAATATACTGTCTTTTTAGATTTCCTAGGAAATATCCTTTATATAAGCGTATTATAAATATTATTGCATTTTCTCTGTGCACACTAGAGCATATAAGATGTTGGAGAAATCTCCTATTTTCATGGAAGTGCACAAACTGCCTCCTGTGAATAATAGAGGCTGCTCTGTGACATCACAGCAGCTGCTAATTAGTCTGTATAAATGGAGACTGAAAATTAAAAACCAATAGAGTGACATGTCTTTAGTTCAAATCAGTTATGCATTAGATTTTTCTGGTCTACTTTAAACTATTAAACTGATTCTAGGGAACTTTAATAATAATGGAATTCTAATATGAGTGTTACAGTGGTATAACTTTGGGAAAGAGAGAATGTGGAATATGATTGAGTCAAAAATACATTCTTCTGTGAGTATATTATGCAACTATTCCCGCAGACCAGATCGCAAATCAGATTCAGTATTCCCCATGAAAGAGAATCTAGCTCATGCCATGTCACCTCACTTGCTCCAGATATTTTAAACCACTGCAAATTACCAGTTCTCATGTAACATTTGAGAGCTGATGACTAATGTGTTATAGGCTGGATTGTTGGTTCTGCTGATTTTCTTCCCTTCTACTTTCTGTTTCCTCCGCAGTGGGTGGTCGAGGGGGGGAAAAAACATATATTACAGTCATCTTTATTATGTCTGCATAGCCTCAATGTTCAAGTAATCTATGCAGAAGATATTTCCTTTATCTTTCTGCATAGGGAAGTAACCATTCCCAAAGTCTAGCTCCAGGTAATTTTAGAATTATTTTGAAAATCTTGTGATCGACAGTATGCTTTAGATATAAATTACTACAAGGAACACCTAAGCATATCTAGATTCCTCAGAACACTGTAAAATCAGGACATCACATACTTTTTATTGTATCTTGGATTTTATATGTTTTCCTGAATTTCCCATTTTAGGATTTTCCCAGCAGTTTTTGATTGGCAAGACATGAAAAGACAATATAAGTCTTTACAAAGACCAAAGTCTAAATGAAACAGCTACAGGCTAATTTCTTAGAAAATTTGTAGGATGTGTATTTTCAGAAAATTGGTAGGATATTTGTTTTAGAGGGAAAAAAAAAAAAGCTTTAGAGTGAAAAAAAAAAAAGAGACAGGAGACTGTTTTTCCTTTTAATTGTATAGGTGAGATCATGCACTGTCTAAAGCTTTCACTGGTCATTCTCTGATTTTCATTGTTTGACTACGCAGTTTGAATGATGATTTGTCAGATTAAACAGAAGAAATGTCAACATTTTCTTTTGTATCTGGGTATTCCTCATAGCGAAAAGCCAGCACAGACTTGGATTTTGGCTGCCGTTGGAGACTAGGGCCTAGTAAAGAAGAGAAAACCCTGGGAAGTAAATGGTATTGATTTTTCTCAAGAGCTGACTTTGACCCAGTGACCACACTTCAGTGTTCAATTTGCCAAGTGACAAAAGGACCTTCCCTTTCTAGTTTGTTTGTGTAAGAGTGTTGTTTTATTCACCTTTTTTCCCTCTTCAATGCTCAATACAATTCCTAGGAACCAGAATGACATGATCAGAGTCTGTATTGGTTTGAATACATACAGAGGAATGATTTTCCAGGGTATATAAAGTTAAATCTTCTTAACCTTTTCCAGGCATCTGAGGTTAAATGCCTTGAAACCATTAGGGTCATTGTTATTAGTTACAGGAAAACACCATGGTATTTTCAGCAAGAGCTATCTTAAAAATTGTAAAAGTATTTGAGTACTTCACCAGTGCAGGTACAAACATAGTGAGAGAAAATGCAGAACCAGATTAAAAAAAAGAATTTGGGCACCTAACTCTCAATGAAGTAGATTACCATTAGGTGGCAAATAACTTTGTGGAACACTGATGCAGTCAGGACACCAACAAATCATTCATTCTACAAAATTAGTCATATCCACTAGAGGTTCATACTTTCATATGGAGTTCCTGTTAGAATGAGGATCAAATGAAACAACTGACATTTCTGAACACTTCTAAAATGTTCCCCTGCTGCTAGCCTGGCTGGTTAACAAAAACGAGTGGTTTTCATTCCCTTTATTCATGTTGGATTAGCTTTGGGGTGGACAGAAAAATGCATGCGAGTATTCTACTCTTATGGTAACATGGTCAAAGTTAAGGACAGCAAAATAGCAGTTCAAGGAGATAATATAGAAAAAGAAATATGGGCTACTAGAGATTTAATAAGTATTGGTTTTATGCTTTGCTTTCAGCCTGTCAGGGTACCCAAAGGAATGAAGTCTGGTGGCAAAATTGCCAAACCTCATGATATTCAGAGTCCTTTTGAAAGACTGGACACTGCAGTTACTTGAATATAACAGAGTCTATAATTTCAAAATAAAAATAGCCTGTTTCTACTCCTCAGAGGTAAATTTAAAAAACATGAAAATGAAGGTTTAGGAGTAGTAGGGAAAAAAAAAAATAACAAAACTAAATCAATCTCTACATGTACTATTTTTAAATTTCATAATTTTTAGCTTATTTCATAACATTTATAACATGACTCATGAACATTGCATACTGGTAGTTGCAACACAACATTATTCTGGTGACTTTGGGGAAGATTTGCTTGAATCCCACTCTATATAAAATGTGACTGACTGATTCATTTTGGCATAAATGTAAAAGTATAATGACTCCCACATCCTTAAACTTGGATGTGAGGCAGACTGAGCTTGGCAGAGAATTCTTCTTCTGTAGGCATCACGTTGGGTTGTCTTATACAGCTCCATGTGAGCCTCTTTCCAGGTCCCAGCCCAGGCAGAGCAGGGGGAAGAGAAGGCTGATGGAGTAGCACTGTGATGTTCTTAAATACGCCCGAGCCAGAATCAACAGAAAAATATATTTTGTCCATCTCTCCTTGCACTGGGTGTTTCATGTTATACTTCATAGAAATACAAAAGCAGGAGGGGTGCTGCAGTAGAAAGACAACAGAGGAAAAAGGTGGATACAGGGAAGTGAAGCAACAGAATGGGAGGGTGTCTGGGAGAAACACTGAAGACAGCTTAGGGAAGGAGGTCAAACAGGTCAAATAAAATAACAAAAGAAGATCACCAGCCTCCTGGGCTCTGTTAGGCAGAGCATTGCCAACATGTCAAGGGAGGTGATTCTTCTCCTTGACTCAGCACTGGTGAGATATATCTGGGGTGTTGTGTCCAGTGCTGGACTCCTATGTACAAGAAAGACATGGACATACTGGAGCAAGTTCAGTGAAGGGCTGTGAAGATGATTAAGGGACTGGAGCATCTGAGCTACATGGAGAGGCTGAGAGAGTTGTGACTGTACAGACTGCAGAAGGGAAGGCTCAGGAGGAATCATGTATAAATATCTGATGGGAGGGAGTAAAGATAGAGCCAGACTCTTCTCGGTGGTATCTAGTAACAGGAAAAGAGGCAATAAGCACAAACTGAAATACAGGAAATTCCATTTCAACAGAAGAAGTAACTTTTATTGTAAGGGAGGTTGAACACTGGACCAGCTTTCCCAGAGCATTTGTGGAGTCTCCAGTCTTGGAGATGTTCAAAACATGACTGGACGTGCTCTGAGCAACCTGCTCTAGCTGACCCTGTTTGAGCAGGGGGTTGACTAGATGGTCTCCAGCCAACCTCAGCAATTCTGTGATAATCAAAAGCTAAGATCTGAATATAACTGAATTTTTGAAGGTTTATAAATTCATTCATATTCTTCTGCATGAACCCCAAATATAGGTAAAACTGAATGGGAAATTTATTCCTGTATCGCAGTCTCCTGGTGGGAACTGTGTTGTTATGCAAAAAAAAAAAAAAAAAAAAAAAAAAAAAAAATAAAAAAAAAAAAAAAAAAAAAAAAAAAAGAAATCTACTCTTGTAGTTTTGTGACATGGGGAACAATCAAAATGGGTCTTCAGGGAGCCCTTTCAACAGAAACAAAACCTTCCACTCGCTCCTCTTAACATCGTGGAAATTAATATCAAGGCGGAGAAGAAAGGACACAGTACAAGGAGAGTGTTTGAATAGAAGCTTGGCAAATTCTCCTTTAGAATTTATTTTCCTCTTTAACTAGTCCGTAGCATTTGTTCTACTTCAAAAGTTTGGGAATAATTGAAACCAATTTGGACAATTCAGAGAGCTCCTAGCTAAAATCAAGAAGATTAATAAACATAAAATCAGTATGTAGGCTGTATAATATTTTGTCTTCTATTCTGACTCTTCCTTTAGGAAACTTTAACCTGGTTTGAAAACAGTAAAAGTGAAATGGAAACAGAATGTAGCTGGGTAGAAAGTTTTGGAAAAGAAAGACAGTGGACCATTCCCATCTCTTCTGTTTATTACGTATAAAGTGTTAAAGACTTTATAGAATAGTTTTCAGAATCAAATAACTGATTTTTGAATCTAACTATGAACAAGTGGAAGATTGAAATCGAATGTTGACTGATTAATGACTCAAATAAGAATCCTTTTAAGCTCTCAAAAGAGAAGGGATAAGGAAACCTGCCCATGATGGTATTAACTAGGAGTGCACTTTCTGTGATGGGTTGTTTTTTGAGCTTGCCTTTCTCAAATATTATTTCTTTGAAAAAAATAATGATAGCAACTCCATTTAAAATGAATGGTGATCTAAGACTACACACAGTTTCCTGGCAACTGCATTTAAATTTGAGGATATCATTAACGTTTGTCTATTCTCATTCATCATGCCAAACTATTTGTTTCAGTCATTCTCAGAGTGTGATGCTACATTGACAGTGAATCAGCATTTTTTGGTAATGGCAAATCAGAATCAGTAGAGAATTCATTTAGAAGTCACATAGCATCCTCCCTCCCTTTCTCCTTTCCTTCCTCCTTTCCTTCCTTCCTCCCTCCCTCCCTCCCTCCCTTCCTTCCTTCCTTCCTTCCTCTCTTCCTACCTTCCTTCTCCCTTCCTCTACATTTTCTATCTACATTTTCTGTCCATGTTTTCAAATTAAGAAATCTACCAGCTTATCTGTTTTTCTTTTTTTTTTCTCCCTAAATTCTTCCTCGGTCCTAAAGCCATCTGCTTACAAAATATGTTGGGGTTTCATATTTTCTGAGGTTTAGAATGGGGTTAATGCAGGAATTTTATCCAAAAGAATTTTCAAAGTTCTAGAAATCAAATAAATATAAAATATATTTATATTCATTTCTAAGACATTTCCTGAATTACTTCTTGTTTTTAGAGGTTGTTATACAATCAGTAAGTCCTTGCCTTTACACAGAACATGTTTCATACCCAGATAGTAACCAAAGGCCTACATCCAGTCTTTAAAGGACATTGATGTGCAGCATAAATGGGTGAGACCATCTTACATCCCATGAAAGGAACGGTTTTCTAAAATTGGAATAATTTGATTCTGGTAGAGGACCTTGACCGGTACCAGTTTCACCTTCCCAGGGTTAGGTGCAAGACAATTCTGTGGAGAGCTTGTTGCTATATTGTCTGTTCCCCATTCTTCTCTACTCAGTCTCCAGTCCCTTGCTGTAGGCTTGTGAGGAAATGCGAGTAGTTAGCATATACCTTCCACACTTCCATACCACTAGAAGTCTAGGAAGGACATTGTGGATAGATGGGGAGAGTTAGATCATTTTTTGCATATGGGATAAACTGAGCTGTGGCTATCACACTCACAAATTTTGTCCAAATTAAAACACCTACCCCTCATAAACCAGTACAATTCTTACATAAGAGAATAAAGAAAGAATGAAACATAGGTACATGCTACAACTTTTTCTTACTTTTTCTTATTCTTTCATAACGTTAATATATATTAATGATATGTACTGTTACTGTACTGGTAGGTTTTGATACTTCTCTGACCTATATGCTGGAGTATCTTTTGACGGCTAGATATTATGATGGACGGACACTGACACTGGCTAAAATTAATTCCATTAAAACCTGACAGTTTGCTAACAACTTTAAGAAAACTTTTAATTCATAACAGGCATTTTATGCAGTAAAAAGCAAACATTTCCCCTTCTTCTCTTTAATCTCTAAATATGGTACATCTTCAGGCTGATTTAGTTCAGTGGGTAAATAGCAGGAAATCTGCTAGTCCTACCTATGTTTCATTGGTTTTCCAATGTTCAGCAATATCCAAATCCCCTAGGAGTCATTTAGCATATCTCTGCCTAATAAATTTTATAAACACAAGCTTTGTAAGACATCCATGACATTTAAGTTGCATTATTAAAGAATAAAGTAGTGTATATGTTCAAACAACAGTGGACTTTATCATGCGATGCAATAAAAAAAGACAGCGAACTGTACAAAGTTTATATGCTTTGCATGTATGATTTTCTCCCATATTTCAGACTCCTGTAGGTATTGTGTGTCTCATTCTGGCGTACAGTAGTAATAAAAATACACAAAACTTCACTAACGGTTTTCTAATGAACTCCTTAAAAGAAGGCATTAGGGACCTTTTAGTTTTACTGCTACAATGAATATAGAAGGCTGTGAAAACACAGCTTCAGAATAAAGAAGATGAAAAAAAAACCTATGTAGTTTCTTTCTGGCAATAATTTCTTCAGTCTTGCAATTCCTTATGTTCAATTCTGTTTCAAAAGAGGGAAGTGAAGCTGACCTCCGTTTTTATCCTATAATGAATACCTTAATTATTATCAAAGCACTGACCTACTGTCATTTACAAGAGCTGCAGTGGCTGATAATCACCATAAATAATAGATTCTAATCTAAGTAGGTTAACTGCACAGATTGAAATGCATGGCCGTTCCTGCCTCCTGAATTCCACCTGGAGGCCTGAGTGACTGCTAATAATGCTGCAGCAATATCTGTCAGGCTCCTGAGGTCAGACACTCCACACCTGAAGAAATTATCGCCCAAATTGTTCCATTAGCTTGCATATGGGGTTGTTTTCATTACCACCAGACTTGCTCTGGTAAGAAAAAAGTAAAATTTACACAGACCCCTGTCAAATTCTACACATTATTAAAAAAAAAAAAAAAAGGAAAAGAAAAGGAGATTAGAACAGCAGAAGGGAGAGGAAAAACACAAGGATGCTGAGGGTTGAGTCTCTTTTGTATTTATATACACAAAAGCAAGATGAATGCAAAAGGAGTTTAAAACACCACCAGAAGCTCCTTTAACCTTGCACAGTTGCAAACTATTATATAACATATATGGCTGGAGAATAAAGTCCTCAGTTTCTTTTGGATTTGATTTTGTCATCTTTGACCAAGTAAAAAGGACAGGTATAACTAATGGTTGTCACTAACACATGGGCCTGTGTATATGTTTGAAACCTGACTGTTTCTAGAATAACCAGTTAGCAACTCCTAAATGTTTCTCTGAGAAAAAAGCTGGATTTTAAATTTATTTAATATGAGTTAGTTGGTTTCACCAATTTAAGTGAAGAAAATAGAGTGGTGTTAAGAAGTGAAGATCTGTCTGAAAGCTCATTGGTGCATTGCTGTTCTGAAATGATTCAGTGGTGTGTCTAACTTCTGAGATGTGACATAGTGTAATATTTAAAGGGCTAACAGTCCATAAATATCCTCTACCTTTTTGTCATATGAATATACGGTTTCCATTTTGTCTTTAAAATATGGTGTAAATATTTTTAATGTCCCAATTTTTAAAGCTAGAATGAATACAGCTTTCAAAAGAGGATGATTTGCAATCAACTATTTGATCATCAGTCTCCATATCTGTAAAAATAATGTTCATAGACTTTGCTTGGCCACCAGGTGGACCAAATAACATTCACAGGATTTGTGACTAAGGTTTTAAGCTCCTCCTCTTCTAAATCATTCTTGCTTTACCTTGTGTCACCATAACAATCTTGGAGATGCAGGCAGGTACAATGACACTAATCGATCCTCAAAAATATCTCTAAAGAAACACCATGTTGCTCAGTTTAAAAATGATGTGGAGGGCTGTCCTGGTTTTGTCTGGGAGAGAATTAACTTTCTTCCTAGTAGCTGGTACAGTGCTGTGTTTTGGACTTACTATGAGAATAATGTGATAACACACTGAAGTTTTAGTTGTTGCTAAGCAGTGCTTATACTGAGTCAAGGACTTTCCAGCTTCCCATGCTCTACTGACTGAGAAGGCTGGAGGTGCACAAGAAGCTGGGAGGGGGCACAGCCAGGACAGCTGACCCCAACTGGCCAAAGGGATATTCCATACCATGTGACGTCATGCTCAGTATATAAACTGGGGGGAGTTAGCTGGGGGGTGGGGACTGTCTGGGCATTGGGTGGTGAGCAGTTGCATTGTGCATCACTTGTTTTATATATTCTTTCATTGTTGTTGTTGTTGTTGTTGTTGTTATTATTATCCCTTCCTTTTCTGTCCTATTAAACTGTCTTTATCTCAACACACAAATTTTACTTTTTTGTTTTTCCCCTCATTCTCTCCCCCATCCCACTGTGGGGGTGGGGAGTAAGTGAACAGCTGTGTGGTGTTTAGCTGCCTGCCGGGTCAAACCACAACAGTCCTGTATGGTTTCAATAAGGGAAAAGAATGTTTTGAAGGGAATGGATTGTGCTACCCTGCCTTCCCTACCTTATATTGAATGTCTATCTTATTTCACTTTCAATTCCCCTGAGCAGTAAAGGCTGAATGCAGCTGTATAAATGCAGCCAAGGCATTAGAGATGCGCTAGGGTACCCCAGACAACTGTATAGGGCTAGCAGGGCTAGGAGGTATGAGACAGGATTTGTGAGAAGTCCAGAAGTAGCAGCCAGAGCCTAAACAATATGTCCCACCATACCCAAAATGACACCAGATGACTATGTTTACGCAAATTAATCCTGCTGTATCTTTTATACTGAATTAAAGAATGAATAAACTTCTTGTGTAATAGCTATCACCATTCTTTCTAAAAAAGCCACATTCACTCTTCCCCAATGTATAATTTACCTGTGCCTCATAACTCTTTTTTTTTTTTCTATTAATTGTCACAGTATGGAGACCAAAGTCTACAGTCTGCAGTTTCCTAGATACTTCTAAAAAGAGATTTTTTAAAAAAATAATAATTTAATTATCGAATACCTGTTTTCTTCTGTCCTTCTGGCACTGAGACAACAGTAAATGATGTTTCATACATTAAGTCAATATGTCCATAGTATCATATCTGAGCTTCTTGGAACTTTTGAATGAACACCACCTAGTCATGGTAAGATTTTTGCACTTCATTTTACAGATTTGTTCTACAATACCTTCTTTGACATTTTAAAAGATATCCTCAAGACCATAAAGATAAGTCCAATTTTAGAAATTGTCATTTCCATAGTGAATCCCAATGCAAATAATTCATTTAAGGCTTAAGCTATAGTCTTATCAACCTAAACTCCTCCTTTGACACTTTTACCATCTGTAAGTCTTCAGTTCATAGAAAAAAATCTAATGTATTTCCAGGTGCAGTTATTTATTTGTCATATCTGGCTTTGTGTTCTCTTTAAAACTTAAAGTTATCTTTCACTAGTGTAAGCTGTTTTCCCATTCCCATACAACTGATATCCTGATATTACAGAGCACAAAGGTTATTTTCTTTCTATCAATGTTCTGAGATGACAATTGCAGCTATACTCTCAATTAACAAATACCAATCCTAATATCTTATATGAGGAAATTCAGAAGTTGTCTGTTCACACCAGCTATAATTACTGAGAGCTCCACTTTTTCCCTAAATAGTGTCCGTCTAAACTATCTATGTTTCTCATGCATACAGACTGGGGCTGGAGAACCACATGCTTGCTGCTGTAGACATGGGTGATAACTTTGGGACAACAGGACAAGGTAAATTTCTGATTTTATCTGAGCCAATCAATCCATCTGCTTTGGTATGAGTTTGAGCCAATTGTGATGCTCTTCATCCTCTGACTGAGCATTACTATGAGTGTCCTATGAGTAGGTATTAAATTGTTTGAATTAGAATTATATGGGCACAGGTTATGTCACTTTCTGCTAACGTGTGCTTGTTCTGCAGTGGCCTGTGGTCTTTGAATTGTTCAGTCATTAAAAGAATGGGAGGAAGAGAGGGGAATACGACAACGGGCTCTTGATGTTGTTCAACAGTATCACTGTTTTTCTCAGATTGGCAAGCTACAGCACATTGACATAGATGCAGTGTTTAACAATGGTGCCTGAATAGAGATGTGCCAACTTTGGCTCCAGGGTTGCCACAGAGGTTTTTTTTCTTCATTTTTAATGTTCACCCTTATTTATTCATTCATTTATGAAGGAAAAAATTAGCAAGTTACCTTCATAGCACTGGCTAAGAAATATGAAAGATTGGGAAACTCCATGTCCACAAGGTATAGCTACTCTCTATATAACTATTGCTATATTGTTTCTTGGACTAAAATACAATTTAAAAAACCAAAACACAATCTGAAGCAAAATTACAAACAGTAATTCAGAAGACTTGCATAGGAATACATTTGTGTGTGTATGGATATACATAAATCTGCATGCTGGAAGAATTCCAACAAATATTGTTCATAGGCTTTTGCAAACAAGTCACTTTAAAAATAGTGTTAAAAATTAACTATATTAAAATAGACATTTTTTCCCTATTTTATTATTTTATGTTGCTCCAGTGTGTGTCATCAACTTCAGGAAAAAGTAAGAGGCAATATCATGACTGAAATGATTAGAGAAAACTAAGAGGCAGAAAAGAAAACATAGAAACAGATGATGATCATGAGGTTACTCTGGATGCTAAGGATGTCTCTTGCCAGTGGGTTTTTATATTTAAATAGCTTTTAGTAATTCTACGGCCAGAGGTGATAAAAACAACTGTAACACAATGTTTCCAAAACTGTAGGAAGAGTGGCCACACAACAGTTTGGGGAACATTAACATAGAAGTCAGTTATGAATGTTAGAAAGGGTTGTTTTGTTTTGGTTTTTTTTTCATTTAACTATGAGATTTAAATGGCATCAGCAGAAAACTGTTCTCCTCTGTGAACTATTCAGTGGCAGAAGATGATTCCTGTGTTAGGCTATGTATGTTCTTTTTTAGAGGAAATCAATGAATTAGTGGCTTTTAGATCAGATTTGTTAGTGATTTTTATTTGATGCTCATGTGACATCTTCATAAAGTAGGATAGGCTTCTCAGTACTAAGTGTACAGAATTCTTAACAGGTACATTTTCCTATCCTAAATATTGTTTGAACAGAAAAGAAATAAGTTGTGTAAGTCTGGATTAGATACAGAGGTGAAAAATGATGGTTGTACTGTTGAAGACTTAGGCAGTAACCCAGGAGCCAATACCTGAGAGAACAATTACCCTTTCTAGGATTTCATGTGCACAGCATGTAGAAGGTACAGATTAAGTTTTGAAGGGCTATCTTTGACATGATTTCCTAATGCACCCGTGACTCTCCAGAAACTTGGTGCTGTGAACTGCTCCCTTGCCTGCAAAGCAGGCAGGCTATGCCACATGACTTTGGAAGGTCTGTGGAGATGACCAAAACTTATAACTCACGCAAGTTCTGGACTACTCTAGAGAGTATAACTAGTTATCACTATTGTATTTTTTACATTTTCATTAGAAGAAGAATTTGAAAATGCTAGCAATAAACTCGTTACAAAAACTTGAATGATAAAAGCTGCAGTGTCCAGTTTTTACATAATTACACTAATAATCATAGAATCATAGAATATATCAAGTTGGAAGGGACCCATAAGGATCATTGAGTCCAACTCCCTGCTCCTTGCAGGACTACCTAAAATTAAACCATATGACTAAGAGCATCATCCAAATGCTCCTTGAACTCTGACAGGCTTGGTGCGGTGACCACTTCCCTAGGCAGCTGTTCCAGTGACCAACCATCCTCTCAGTGAAGAGCCTTTTCTTAATGTCCAGTCTGAACTTCCCCTGATGCAGCTTCATTCCGTTTCCTCATGTCCTATCGCTGCTCACCAGAGAGAGGAGATCAGCACCTCTCTCTCTGCTGCCCCCCTTGAGGAAGTTGTAGACTGCCATGAGGTCACCCCTCAGCCTTCTTTTCTCCAATAAGAGGCAGTACAGGAGCATCATGTTTCTTAGAGCTTTAGTATGAAGGGAAAAGTGTGATTTTTTGGCTAAAAGCTGGTGATTCTGTAAATGTCCATATGTTATAGGAACAAATGTTTGCCCCTCACAGTAATGTCTTCACAGCATGCCATAAATCAATTCCAATTCAGTAGACCAATGCACTTTTAGTCAGAGGGCATTTAGGGGACTGAAATGTATAGGCTGATAAGAATACATGAAAAAAAAAAAAAGTCAGAATGGCTCTCCAAAAAGTATTTTGAAGAGGCACTCAGTAATAATTTAAAAAAATTTAAGGTGATCCAGTGCTGAACGTGATTTGGGCTGGTATTGCCATCACGGTTAATGATTTCTCAACAGGAACAGAAATAGAGTAATAGAACATTTGCAAAAGAAAAGCAGAAGAACAACGAAGTTTCTTGGGATCAGCAAGCTAAACACACTTGTTTAAAAACCTCTTGAAACTGTTGGCAGTCTCCCCAGTGTCCTGAGCATGACAAGGAACTTTCCTGTCTACTTCTAGATGTTGAGACGGTTGCACTCCATACAAAGGAGGAACCTGGATGCATGGAGTTTTGTCTTGAAATGGGTGGTGAGCCAGTAAAAAATGTATGGGTGAGGATAAGAGAACAGATCAAGACAAGTGAAGTTTGACTACAAACTGAATAATCAAGAAGAGAAAATAGACAAGGTCATTTTTAAGTAATTGGAGAAAAACCCATGTTCACAGTGCCTTCAGAAACTTTAAATATCCTGACATCTTCTGGCAATAATACTGGCACAAGCAAACTAGGAGATTTCTAGAGTGTGTTGATAACAATTTCATGATGCAGATGATTGATGATCTAATCAGGAGCGATACTCATCTGGACTTGTTTCTCACAAACAAAGAGTAATTGATCAAGGATGTGGAGGTTGAGTGCACCCTTCACTGAAGCAACCATGATTTTGTGGAGTTTAGGATCCTGAGAGAAGTAAGGCAACTACAAGAATCACAGCCCTAGGCTTCAAGGAAGCATATTTTGGCTTGTTCAACAATCTGCTTGGCAGGGTACTGTGGGAGACTGCCTTGGAGGGCAAAGAGGCCCAAGAGAACTAGATGATCTTCAAGGATAACTTCCTTCGAACTCAAATGGTCTAGTCTGATATGCAGGAGGTGTGGCAGAAGGCCACCATGGATGAACAAAGATCTGGCTGAGCTTAAATATAGAACAGAAGTACATAGAAGGCAGAAGTGGAGGGGGCTACCAAGAAGAAACACAGAAACATTTTCTGAGCTTGCAAGTTTGATGTTGGGAAAACCAAAACTCAGCTGGAGTTGAAGCTAGTGATGAATGTGAGGAGCAACAAGAAGTGTTGCTGTAAGTGTCTGGGCAGCAGAAGGAAAGCTGAGGAAAATGTGAGACCACTGCTGAATGACACAGGGGACCTAGCAACATCAGATGACTGGGAACAGCCAGCTTTGATATATCAAGGCCAAATCATGCCTGACCACTAGGTTGCCTTTTATGAAGAGATGACTGTCACTGTGGATAAGGGGAAAAGTAGTGGATGTTGTTTACCTGTTTACCAAGGTTTTCTTCAAGATCTCCTGTAGTATCCTTGTGGTCATACTGGTTAGATACGGTCTGGATTGGTGGATGATTTAGGTGGCTGGAAAGTTGTATGGACCATCAACCTAAAGGGGTGGCGGTTAGTGAAACAAAGTCCAGCTGGCAGCTGGTTACTAATGGTGTCACTCAGGGGTCCGTACTGGGGCCAACACCACTTAATGTGTCTATTAAAAACCTGGAGAATGGAGTAGGGTACACTCCCCACAAGACTGCGGATGATAAGAAACTGTGGGAAGCAGTCAGGAAGCTGGAGGATAGAGCTATTTTTCGAAGAGGTCTGAACAGGATGGAGGAATAGGCCAACAGAAATTTTATGAAAGTTCAACAAA
Organism: Aptenodytes forsteri; assembly: GCF_000699145.1. Taxonomy (NCBI): domain Eukaryota; kingdom Metazoa; phylum Chordata; class Aves; order Sphenisciformes; family Spheniscidae; genus Aptenodytes; species Aptenodytes forsteri. Next base: position 189,228 of record NW_008796110.1, read on the forward strand.
AGGTAATGCAAAGTCCTGAATCTGTGGTGGAATAACCCCAAGTAACAACACAGGCTGGGCTCCAATTGGGAAGAAACAGCTCTGCAGAAAGGTGGAAAACAAGCTGAACATGTGACTACAGTTTGCCTTTGTAGTGAAGAAACATCTTGGGCCACATCAGGTTGAGGGAAGTGATTATCCCCTTCTATTCAGCACTTGTGAGACCTCATTTGAAGCACTGCATCTTGTTTTTGTATTCCCAGTACAAGAAAGACAGTGACAAATTGTAGCAAATCCAGCAGATGGCCACCAGGTTGGTCAGGAGACTGGAGGACATGAGGTCCGAAGAAAGGCTAAAGGAACTGGGTTCATTCAGTTTTGAAAGGCCATGGTGAGAGTTTATTGTAGTCTTCAATTAGCTAATGGTGCCTAATCTTACTAATCCTAGTATCTAATCTTTTTACCTGATAGAGAAGACAGAGACAGACTCTTCTCAGAGGTGCACAGTGATAGGACAAGAGGTAGTGGACACAACTTGGAACACAGGAAATTCCAACTAGAGATGAGGAATAATATTTTGAACATGAGGGTGGTCAAGGTTAGTGTCATGGTTTAACCCCACTAGGGAACTAAGCACCACACAGCTGCTCACTCATCCTCCCTGCTCCCCAGTGGGATGGGGGAGAGAATCAGAAGAGCAAAAGTAAGAATACTCATGGGTTGATATAAAAACAGTTTAATACTTGAAATAATAATAATAATAATAATAATAATAA
>NW_008796110.1:190020-196845 GCF_000699145.1 Aptenodytes forsteri
CCCCCCAGCCAACTCCCCCCAGCTTATATACTGAGCATGACATCACATGGTATGGAATATCCCTTTGGCCAGTTTGGGTCAGCTGTCCTGGCTATACTCCCTCCCAGCTTCTTGTGCACCTCCTCACTGGCAGAGTATGGGAAGCTGAAAAGTCCTTGACTTAGTATAAACACTGCTTAGCAACAACTAAAACATCAGTGTGTTTATCACATTATCTCATGCTAAATCCAAAACACAGCACTGTACCAGCTACTAGGAAGAAAATTAACTCTATCCCAGCCAAAACGAGGACAGTTAGGAACAGGGGCCCAGATAGACTGTGGAATATCTGTCCTTGCAGACACACAAAACTCACCTGGGCAAGGCCCTGAGCAACCTGATACAGTTGGACCTGCTTTGAACAAAGGGTTGGACCAGGTAACTTTCTGAGGTCACTTATAATCTGAATTATTCAACAATTGTATAATTCTATGATTCTTCTGTGCAGCTCTCCCTAATACTAATGCCTACAATGTCATAGGCAGGGAATTGGAGTTGCATCCTGTTATACCCTGTATACCCTAGAGAAGTGTATTGGGGAGATGTCCATTAAAAGAGGATGGTTGCTTCTAAAGGGGTAGAATGTGTTGCTGTTTGTCAATTGTCCTGACAAACTACTTTAATACAAACAAGTGAAAAGTGAAAAAAGAAGAGTATATTTTTGCTAATTCTAAATAGAAAAAATTCACTTACAAAGATTAGAAAGGCACATAACCAGGACTAAATTAAAATAATTTATCTAGCTATGTTTTCAATAAAATATAAGAGATGTTGATCATATTTTGTTATCCAAATACCAAAGCTGAGAGCCATGAGATTAGGAACTTAGTTGCTTTGAGAGTACAGTGTAGTGTACCTCATTTTAAAGAAGATGAAGGATGAAGATTTCCTTTTATATCCAGTCATGTAGTGTGTTCCTTTACACTCAAATCTCCTCTCTTCTTTCCCTCAAGAATTCTCAATCATTAAGCCATTTAGAAAGCAGTTTTGTCACCTTGCCTATGGACTGTGAATTGCTTGCACCTCTGTGGAAATGCCATTTCCTTGATAAGGTAAGAGTTTTCCTATTTCTTTGTGGTAAATCATTTAACAACTTGAGACTAGATTAAACTATAAACAAATTTTTAATCCAATATAGTGAAAAACACACCCTTTTCTATCAGTTTAGATATTGTTTAAAATGGATTGTGATTTTTTTCTTTCATATATTAATTTTTATATTTCATACAAGCATGCAAATTGATGACCATGTTTTACAAAGCCATATGCATACTGTTGCTGTATGGGGCTAATTATTAGGTCTCGATTAGGAGTAAGCATGATGGTAGTTAAACACTAGTGATTATAAAAGGTTTGGAGAGAGAGTCCTCTCACCCAGTTTTGAGAAACGTGGTGCAAAAAACCCTGTACCTACAAATGAAAGATCTTGGCAGGATCTTCTCATATCCTCAAGGCAAAAGTACCCTTGGGAACACAGTTTGTATTCTGTGGTGAGAAATCTCAGCCCATATGAATGGAAGGAAGAATAGATATTTTACTGAAATCCCAGTAGTAGATGAATAGATATTTTACTGAAAACAAACACATTCACTCATGAAAAAAAGATGAAAGTAGGGTTATAGAAAGTGTTTGGCTATGCATTCTGTAAAGACTTCATAAACATTACACGGGAAAAGCATGATCCAAGGAATTATAAGTAAGTTCCCAACACAGCACATTTCCAAGAGAACCAAGTACAAATCAGATTCCAGCCATCACATACACATATATACAAAAGCATACTCATCAGAAACATTAAAATATGGTTTTGTTTCTTTAAATCTAGAACTGAGAAATCCACACAAACCCAGAGACAAAAAGCTGGTCAAGGCAGCAAAACCAGAAAAAAAAACCCACACACATTTAAAATTGTCTATATATGCAGGGATGGAAAAAGGTATGTTAAACATGGCACTTTTTTAAAGCTAGTACCAGATGCGTATGCTTCACATCAAGACATTTATGTTTCCATGTTGACAATGGTAAAGTTGCTGTATACATATCTCCATCTCTATATTTGTTTGTGTAGGCCGAGGTAAATTTAAGGCAGTACTTCAGAACAGTTCAGTAAGTAAATTATAGAATTAATATAATTTCTCTGTACTATATCATTACTTTCACTCCTTTGAAGTTTATTGTGGGAGAACAGAGATTAAAACTGTAGCGTTGATCTATGTAAACAGGACTAACTCACTCCCTGGGAAGTTACAGATGTAGGCGGGATTAAATTCCTGTGATTCTCACCTGGTACTGAGAACAATCAGTGGAAATACATCTTGGAGTTCTTCACGTAAATAGCTACAGTTTGCAAAGTCAAACCCTCAAGAAGTAAATCAGTAGGCAAGGCTTTCATTAATATTAATATAGCTGACACTTTTCCAAATGCTAAATTGCGCACACTACTGGACTTGTCCAGCATCTCTGCTGTAGTGCCCCTCCACTGCAATCATACTTTGAATTACAGTTAGTAAAGAACCTCTTTCCTGATGGGAATAAAAATACATGGAGAAAAACAATAAAAATTGGAGGCAAATCAACAACCCAAATATTTGTCTCTGTGATATTTCAGGTGCCTGGAATTTTATTATTTGATAATTCAACGATCCACACATCTTCAGCACAAATCATTTCCCTTTTTATTTCAGCAAAGCCCAATTAAAATCCCCTACTCTCTACCTCTCCCAATATTAGTGAAAATAAAATCAAAGGCTCTGAATAGCAAAGTTCTCAAAAATGAGGTCATTCCTTTTCTGTAACAAAACTGTCTATAGGACAAAGAAAACAAACAGGAGAGCATTTGATGGGGCCTGCCAGCAGCAGTCCAAAGTGTCTGGGCTTCTTGCCAATAGTCCCTGAACCTAAAATCATGGGTTAACAAAACAGCTAAAATTTCACACCACTCAAGAGCTTTTTTTCCTTGACAGCTATAAATTACCAGTGCAGCTCCTCTAGAATGCTCACTGGTCCAAAAGATGTTATTTCACCCCCAAAACTATACTTTCTGACTTCCATAATTTAAATGACTTTTTAAATTTCAGATACAGAAGTCCAAATGATCCTTTAATTCACAAGTGTGCAAGCCACTGAAAAGCTCTGATTAATATGACGTGAAGGGAAGAGAAAAGAAGATTCATATTTTAAGGTATTGGTATTAGTTAAATTAAAAGTCAACTGATACTTCATTAAAATAAAAGAACTGAGTATCTCTAAAGCTTAGTTTATTCAGCTTCAGTTCATGGATGGAAGGTTGAGGTACATGGCCATACTGAGAATAAAAGCAAAGTTACAGGTTTGTCAGAGCTGCCAGGGCACTTAGTCTTGCTGCCTAGAGGACTTTCCACAGACATTGAGATGTTTAGAATGTGTGCTTATTTTTTGTGTGGAGTATTTAATTTACCAGAGATGAAAATGACACAAATTGAGGTTCTACACCTGAACATGTAAATGCCATCCACCATCATGACCCTAATTTTAGATGAGGTTGTGAGAAATAACCTTGGGATTTTTCTTTCATCTTACTGCTTGTTTGGGGAAAAAGGTTAGTAGGAAGACAAGAGGATGGACTGTTCATGGATAGAGTATTTAGGGCATTGCAATATGGATTGGATTTCTTGCTCTGCTACAATTTGGGCATGACTTTGAGCAAATGACTTAGGGCTACATCTACAAATGATCTCTAGGTACGTTGTTGCAATTCATAACTTACAAGAATCCTGACATGTGGTGGAATCCATACAGCTGTTCCCACAGGGAGACATAGATGCTTACATATCAGATCCAGAAAGCCAGCTTGCTGCAAAGGGAGCTATCTTGATATTTGGCCAATAACACTTCTCATTTATATTTGTTATCTCAGGTGAGCATATGAGTATCATAAGCAGGAATGTTAATAATAATTCTTGCTTGCCTTGTTCTTTCAACATGTTAATAGGATAAATATATTCAATAGGCACCTTCTAAATTATTCTTTGTGAATTACATATGCGAAGAAAAACCCACTCATTCAGTCACTGTGCAGTTCTACAATATTAGTACCTGTCGTGGTTTAACCTCAGCTGGCAACTGAGCCCCACACAGCCGCTCGCTCACTCCCCCCTGGTGGGATGGGGGAGAGAATCGGAAGGGTAAAAGGGAGAAAACTCGTGGGTTGAGATAAAGATAGTTTAACAGGTAAAGCAAAAGCTGTGCACGCAAGCAAAGCAAAACAAGGAATTCATTCACTCCTTCCCATCGGCAGGCAGGTGTTCAGCCATCTCCAAGAAAGCAGGGCTCCATCACGCATAACGGTTACTTGGGAAGACAAACACCATCACTCCAAACGTCCCTCCCCTTCCTTCTTCTTCCCCCACCTTTATATGCTGAACATGACGTCACATGGTATGGAATACCCCTTTGGCCAGTTTGGGTCAGCTGTCCTGGCTGTGCCCCCTCCCAGCTCCTTGTGCACCTCCAGCCTTCTCAGTTGCATGGGAAGCATGAAAAGTCCCAGAGCATGGGAAGCTGAAAAGTCCTTGACTAGTGTAAGCACTACTTAGCAACAACTAAAACATCAGTGTGTTATCAACATTGTTTTAATCCTAAATCCAAAACACAGCACTGTACCAGCTACTAGGAAAGAAATTAACTCTATCCCTGCTGAAACCAGGACAGTACCTTAACATTATGTAAAACCTCACTGGTAGAAATTTTCATATCAAGGGAGATCAGACTTGAAGAAAACTGGGTACTGTCCCCATTGCTTCCCAGAATCTGGGATGTGTTTCTGAGGGTCGTAGTCTCTGCATTAGGTTCTTAATCTCCCAGAGAGTTTGGATGTTGGCTTTTATACTTAGTTTGAAAAATGTAAGTCTTTTTGTACATGTAGACCTAGTATTTCACAGACTTGTGAAGAGAAATTCTGCAGTGTCAGGGAGTCAGATGTTACACTCATGGTTCAAAACAGTAGCTTTGTAAGTAGGCAGTGTAAAAATCTGTTTTTTAAAAGTAGAAAAAGGTTTAAGCTAAAATCACAGATATGTATGGTAGGTATATTCAGTCTAAGATTTGTTTGTGAAAAAGCAGTTTGGGACAACTAAATTGTTGAGTTCCCTCCTCTACTATCACTCAGTATAGAGCACTAGTTTCAGATCACGTTGTAGGGCTACAGCCTCCTTCCTGCCCACCTCCCCTCCAATATCATCACCTGACGTGTCCTTAAAAACAGACATGGAAAACAAGCTATTCCAATTCTGATTGCACAAAGTCCTGGGAGCATTATCCTTACATATTTATGATGGGAGAACTGCTATCGGTAACTGTGGTTGCCACAGCTCAAATTACTGTATGTGTTAGAAGGAACTTTCAAGTCAAGAAAGCTGTGTCCAGAAGATATTCACAGGCTTTCAGAATTTAATTTCTATTAAATTAGTCCTTCTTTTCTAGAGAGTGATAATTTTCATGTTTAATGATTAATAGTTAAAAATCTGTATCACACTTTTCTACCTATGAGGGCAGTATGTCAGACAATTATCCAAGTTATAGCACAATGGAATATCTGATCCAATTAGTGTACTGGGACACTATATCATTATTGATTTATAACTAGATATTTCTCATTCTTTTCTGTAATTTGCTTTGGGCTGACTATGGATATCTGTATCCAGCTTTCAAATGTAAGTGACAAAACCAGGTCTCTCCAGCTAAAGCTAGGCATGCAAGTACGATACAGTTATCAACAACTTTGAGAATTAGGTTATTTACTAAATATACCTGAATGCGTGTGTTAGGTACCCATGATTGAAAAAATAGGTCCTATATGTTTATTTTTCACTACATACACATTCAAACTATTTTGAGTGGTTGACAGCTAAGATCAGCCAGTCAGAAAGAATCTAGGAGGATTTTTCCTGCATTTTTTACAGTAAATCTTTTGTTCTGTGCTATTTATTTGTATTTGCATAGTTTGCTCAACTGGGTCAAATTCTACTCCTTTCTTTGATTCTCAACTTAACATTACAAAGTAGACATTTATTCGGAAGGAAAGAACCAAATATTCTCCTAAAAGTCAGAATAGTCTGAGGTCAGACTGGAGAAAGATGAGCAGTGTGAATAAGAGCAAAGAAGGTCAGGGTTATTTAAATATATGTTTTAAACAATTCACTTTGAAGTTATTTATAGTCTGCATCATTTTTCAACATTTTTCCTCATACTTAATGAAATGTGACTGTTTAATTAAAAATGTCAGTATAAAAATAACGGCAAGGGGGTTATTCTTTCTAATTCAGGATCATTGGTAACTAAGACTGAGGTTAATAAGTTTCAAGACCTTTGACTTAGGAGCTTTTTTCTATAAACACCTTCACTTTGGTTTTCATCCTATGACAGGATTATTGTCTTGTACTATGAAAAGAATGATTAAATTATAACTTTAATGACCAATACACTTTTATCACCCACTTCCATGGAAAAGTCTTTCATTATTTGTCTCTCTCATAAGTTATATAATATTACACAGTATTTTTCTTTTCATAACTCCACACAACAGAAAGGAAACACAAAAAGAAAAGCTCAAGAAAATACTCTATTGGTTGTTTGAATTGGTTGTTGCATTGGTTCTAAGTCTGCTGCCTCCCTGAGGCCTGGGTCATGAGGCCTGGCAGAGACATTACTAGGAAACTCCCTGGTCTGGTACGGCCTTCTGACTACTACCCGCTGTTTTATACAGGCTGGCAGTGATGAGGTTGCAGAGAGAAGTCCTGACGTGATCTC
>NW_008796110.1:200327-231015 GCF_000699145.1 Aptenodytes forsteri
CTTAGGGACCTGGTTTAGTGGGCATGGTGGTGTTGGGTGTTTTTTGGTCGATGATCTTAGAGGTCTTTTCCAACCTTAATGATTCTATGATTCTATGAATTCTCTGAAGTTGCATATCGTTAATTGGGCACTAATAAGTGTGATCTAATACCACCAACAATTTGGGTTCAGGTGGACTGCTTACTAAATACGGTGTTTCAACATTAGGAGGCCAGTGAGCTATATTTCCATATTTATTCATTAAATTGAATTTCTTTGTTGGAACATGTTAACAGTTAAGTAAAACAAAGAGATTCTAACCTGATAGAAAACTTAACAAATTTTCTCCTGTTTATGTAAATGAGCATCCCATTCTTTATTTTTCTGTGGTGTTCTTGGTACCTCTGTTTCTGTATTGGTAAGGACACAAACCAGTATTGCTAACTGACAATCTTATTGCAGATCTTACTATACTTAGACCATGGTTTCATGAGGTGCAAAGTGCATTTTTGAAGCATGTGCCACCTTATAAAAAATGCTATTGTTACACAATGAAGACCACTGAGTTGTGGAAACATACTTTAAAGTTTAATTATTTAAAAAACAAAACAAAACAAAAAAACCTGGAGGGTAACTTTCCTCACAGACTTTATAACCAGTTAATCTGTTAGATATCATCTGTTCTCTTGAAGTCAGTGTAAAATCAGAAAAAAACCCCACCATTACCATTTTCTGTTCTCTGCTGAACTTGAACAGAAATACTCTTGTGTGCTTATGCTTTTTCTGAATAAAATAAGTACCAGTAATTCTGCAGAGTTTAAATCCCTTACTAATAGGCATTGATTAAAGGGTCAGTGTGTTACTTAAGCACTGCAGTCTGGTAACTTATAAAAAAAGTTCAGCATTTATTTATAAAGTAAATCTTGTGGTTGTAGGGCAAAGGTAGAAAACATTAATTTTGAAGATTCAAAACCTAGAAAGCAAATAAGAATGACCCAATATTTGTTTTTATTTGTCTCCAGTTCCATGATCTCTTTTTAAAAAAGTTCCACTAAGAATGCTCAAGTGCCTGGAAAAACAAATACACACTTTTTTGAAAACCCTTAAAAATATCGTATTTTCTTTTTCTAACTATAGGATAAGGCATAATTAACCAATGTGTTTCTCCAGGTATCAGCTACTGGATTGCTAAAGAAAGAAAGGAAAGGAAATGTGGGCAATGCTTTCTGAAAAGTGACTACAGGTTTAGCAGTTTATTTGGAGAGGTTATTCAGGCTTATTCCTCTATTAAACAAAGCAATAGCAAATCACAATGTTTTCTTCTGATTCATTGTTTTTTACATGTAATGCTCCTGAAAAAAAGCTCACTCAGGAACCTGTCCCTTATACATTAAAAAAACAGTTCTGGTTTATATATTTCATTTTTTTATTGCTTAAGCATGAACATTTTGAATAGTTGAAAAAGTCCAGCTGTACTGCAAAAAGAAATAATTTAGGTGGAAGTATGATGTCAGTGTGACACTGAGTCTTCTTGTTGCTCTTCTGTGCTTAACTGTATGAAAGTAAGGTGACCTGTACATCTCAGTCTCAAAGGTTGTAGATCCCTGTTATAAACTGAAATAAAGTGAAGCTGAAGAACAAATGTAACTGAAAAAGAAAAATCACAGTAGAATCATGGATACTATGTGGATCATGGAAACCATTATCATCTTCACGAATCTTCCCAAGGCTACTCATTTAAATTGAGAAAAAAACACATACACATTTTCCTCTTTTTGACAAACCGTTTAAAGATCGGATAATTAGAGTAGCAAATGGAAATATTTCTGTAGTAAATATATGCAAGTTCATATTGTGGAGCTATTATTCCTAGGTCAATCACTGAAATGGTGCAGCAGACATAATGCCTTTTTGATGAAGTGATGCCAGTTTACCTCATGCAAATACTTGGCTCTGTTCACCAGGAATTAATTTTGCTACCTGTTCTCTTTTTCTAGTAAAATGACTTTTTAGAGGTTAATTCTAAAGTAGGTTTACAGAGACCAGGGAAAAGTGTGAAAATAATGAAATGTGAACAGCCAGATTCTTCTGTGCTACAATAAACAGTTCTACAGAATGTGATCATGTAAATCCCTGTGCACAACACAGAATCCAGAAGACATCTGGACAGAAAAAAAGAAAAAAAGTTATGGTAGAAAAATTAACAATATTTTTTCCCCATCTTGCTTTCTTATTGTATTTGATATTTCTGCAAAGTACTGGTTTTGTCATTCTTCCAATGCACGAGCAGTGGAGTCTTGATGTGTAACCTTTGTGTTTTCATTTCTATTTTCATTACTAGCTTTAATAAAATAGCCTTAAATCAATGAACTTTTAAAAATCATAACTGTTCATTTGGGCTATTTCTCTTTCATAACATGGCTTAAATAGCTCAGGTCTTGGTGTAACATGACTGCAAGTCTTGTAAGAAGGAAATTCACATTGACATCTGTGTAGTATGGTTTTGTCACTTTGGGCTTGAAGTGCATGAAGAACACAGTATGGCAGAAATAGAGCTTGCATATAATGAATGAGATTTTGAAGAAAATAAATAGATACTTCATCCCTTTTTTAGTAGCTTTTTTTCTGTAACTCTCTAATACAGACACCATAAGAAATATCTCTATTTTTGCAAAGAGTCAAGCTGAGTATTTTTTTAATTTCACAATATCCAGGGCATTATCGTACAAAATTACATTTTCTTGTCCAGCTTATTAACAGTAATCTTAACATTTGATAAGTGTAGATTTCACGCCATATTAGCATTTGCTCGTGTGCTGCTGAAGTGGAGGAAGTTCTTGAATTTATTTAAATGTTTTCTCTTTATCAGTTTTTCCTTTCCATTGTAACTAGGAGAAAACAGAAAGTGCTTGGATTAAGTGTGGGGCTTTAAGGAGGTAAAAGTGTAAATAGCAATGTTTGAATGTAAAATTTTCAATTGAACACATTTGCAAAGTGCCAGCGAATAGAGCACTACATGCTGCAGAAAGACTCAGAGCTAGAACATTATCTTTATGTATACTAATAAAAGATAAATGGAGTCTGCTGTAGGCCCCTAAAGCTTCAGTTTGGGGAAAGGGCGGCACAAGGAACAAGGCTCTTTAAAATAAAAAAGATAAAATCAAGCAGGTTTTCTTTTTCCTGATTATTTTTCCCCCCTCTTTGCCACTGGCGATAAGGGTTAACAATGCAAAACTCCCACCAGCTGGTGTTTCACAAAAAGAAAGCCCTTGGGGAAACAACTCTCCTACTGACAAAAGCAGCCTGAAAGCTCTGCTTCAGAAGCCAGTGCTATTTACATAAGCACATAAAGGCAAGTCACAATGCAATTAGCCGTATCAGGATCACACTAGAGAATGTGAGAGTTCTTTACAAAGGTTCCCCAATACGCTGTCATGATGGTGCTTTATGCTTTTAATTAGAAGACTCTGTTATTGACTTTAAGGCATCAATTCTCTGGGGTCTGGTGGCGATGAAGTTATGACAGGTGATTTTCTATCTTCAACCTCTTGTAAGTTACATTGTGCTATATTTCTAAAAAACATGGCTTTATGGTTAGGTAAAAAACCCTCTATCTATTCTCCAAAAAAGAAAACAAGATAGGTGGTTCAGCAGTACAATAATACACACAGGCCCCTTAAGAAAAAATAGCAATTTGATTTATTAAAAGAGATGATGTCAAGCACATTTTAACTAAATGGGAATTGGAAGAAAGTAATAAGCAAAAAAGTGAAACATAACAGGTAATTTTGAAAAAAAAAACCAAACACCCAAACAATTGGATAGTAATTTATTATTTGATTTTTTCCACAAGTAATATTGATCGCTCTGAGTAATAAGTCAGATTTTTGAGCATTCTCTCATGTCCATTGCATAGTTTCACTGTGACAGTTTTTGTTTACTAAACTTTGTATTATTTGCTTTTAGTGATTTATTATTCATATTACTTAGCTGAGAACCTGAGTCACGTGTTGTTTCTGTTTTCTGACTGATAGAAAAGTTTGGAATAGGGGATAATGGAGATCAGCCAGAAATAATGAATGACAAATAACTTAGTTCGGCTGCAAGTTTTCAAATGCTAATTACTTGTTCCTAAATTAGGAAAGCTTTGGGGATTCTTGTACATTTTCATGAATATTCTGTGATTTTTCTTTCCAAACATGTCTGACTAGCAAATGGTATTATTCTATCAAAAGTGATGTGCAAAAATATGAAAAATCTTTAGCCAAAAAAAGAAATGTAGAACAAGTTAATTTAGTAAATGGTTAGCAGTAGTGGGTCTTAAACACTAGCTTCTGGGTAAATTATGCTTTGTCAATAACCCAAGTGAGGGAAGACACCTGGTTGTTATTTCCCCATCATAGTGTAGTGGAAGGTTCATTTTGTCTTGTGTTCACATTTCTTTCATTGAAGTCTCACTTTGTATTGCTATAATGGGATAAGAAGTAATTTAGAGATCACAAAGCAAATGACATGCCTTGTATGTAGAATAGGAGACATCAAGTGAAAGAATCAGCTGGTAGGCCAAAATAAAAAAAGGTTGTTTTTTGTTTTTTGGGGGGTTTTTTTGCCTGACAAAGAATTCAGTTGTGAAACTCCTTGTTTGGGGAAGTTATAGATGGGAAAAATTTACATGGATCCAGAAAGTGATTAGACAAGTTAATCAGAGAGAAAATCCATTGGGACTCCTAAACACAAACCACCTCTGGCTCCAAATGTATGTGACCCATAGATTCTTGGAAGCAGGATTAAATACGAAGTTTGCTACTGGATATTGTTGGAGCCAAGGTACAGGCTAGACAGGCGTTTGATCTGCTCTAGTATAGTCATGCTTTTGAATGTCAGTCGTACATTGAGAGATAAAAGAGAGCCGTGAACATGGCAATAATAAAGAGAAAAGGGCAGACAGGAGCATGGAGCATGCAAAGATAGAGTGTGCAACAGTATAACATTTTGGTTGTAATTAATAGCAGTCATATCAGCACTGAGATTTCTATCACTGTAGGTGATGCCTTCATAAACGTTTCTTGCTGCTATTGCAATAAAGATGATGGAATAAAAATAGCTATCTCATTCTCTAAACAGACCCATAATTTAGACTGCATTATGTTTTCATTTGATAGGATTAAATACGTTATTCAATTTCATAGAAGGAGCAATATCTTTCCCAAGAGACAATAGTACTGCTGTGGATGAATTAACATTTGTTCTGCTAATTGAGAATCATTTTCATATAGGTGACCATTAGCACGAACAGTTTTATTTTTTATGGAAACATAGCTTAGCTAAAAGTAAAAACTCGAAACACCAAAAAGCTACTTAGCCACTTTTTACCTACAATAATGTAACAGTGTATGTTTTGATACGTAGTAATTTATATGAAAATATAATTAGCTAGTTGCTCATAATATATATATTTAGATTTGTGTTATCATTGAAGCATCTTCCAAAACTGTAAACTTGTATTTTGTGCAAAATTACTAACAGTGTATTCAATGCAGTCGACTTAATTTGTTGAAATATAGTCAGTCTGGACACCATTTCATTACCAACAAAAAGCCAATGGGACAAAAGCCATCACAGTTCCCATTTCCTGCACAATACTCCAATATATTTACATCCTGATTAATAAGCAGAGTAAGTCCTATCATAAGACATTTTTTCTAAGAGCATTAGATTCAAGAACAGAACAGGAATTCTCCATGTTGAGTTTGGCGGGAATGTCCTAATTTTTTTTGCCTCTTATCACTCCTACATCGGTCACAACTACCATACAAAATAGGCTTCTAATATTCACTGATCTTGAGAAGTTTTCTCTAGTTGCAATAAGCTTTTATTAAAAAACCCAACCCAAAACAAAACAAAACAACAAACCAAACAACAGCATGGAAAAGCTATCTTTATAATTGTAACTCCATGAGTTATATTCAATAGCATCATAAGTCCCTTATAGTCATTTAGACTTGAGTCAGATGAAAGATCTATTGCTGGGTGCTTACTGTCCCTTATGTAACAAATTAAAGAGGTAAACATGTCAGAAGAGTGTTTTTTCCTGAAAATGTAAAAGAGTAGAAAGCAGTTGCTTGGATTAAGACAGTTTTCATAGGAACCCAGTGAATTTTCAGATCAAGAAAGGAGGTCTTTCATGAATTCTAGGCATTTCTAGCTGTGCATCGTATATGTAGGAAACTGAATTGCAATTTTGGAACTGAAGTATCAACAACCCATTTAAGTCTCATTTTGGATCTTCCCTCAAGTTATACATTATATATTATGCATAAAACTGATCCTGGGCGTAAAACAGTTTGACTTTCCTATATGTTGGCTCTTGTGACAGTAGTATTATAGCTGTGATGATATGAGAAAGTCCAGATATCTTGAGAGAAATAATGGCTCTTCTATTTAAGACCTTAAGAAGTGCTTGCATGCCCCAAACTTGTCTTTTTTCTAGTCAAATGATTCAGTCTAACAAAAGGTATCGCATCTTCCTAACAATCTCACCTAGCCCATATCCTTAGATCATCACGATTTCAATGACATTACTACTAAAATACAAGAGAAAAAAAATCAGCGATGAGCAAAATACGTTATGAAATATGAAAAAAAAACAAACACCATAATCAATCAAAGACTCGCAAGGACAGTAGACTGGCTGTTACAGACAAAAACCAGTAAATCCCTTGAGTATCCTGAGCTTAATATTTTAATACCACATGATGAGAACATCCTGCAATAATTGCTTTGACTACTGCTGGGTTGCTCCGAGAGGCTGCTAGGAAGGGGTACCTCCTTTTTCCCCCCATATGTTTACATCTTCTCAGTCTAAAGAATATTTGAAATTTTGCTTAAACCACCACTGCCGCTGTAAGCTTCTATATTAAAAAAGCACAAAATGATAACATGGGTGGCCCGATATTTTTCAACAAAATGGAATAAATCTCTTCACCTTCCATCATGATTTACATCTACTGTGGTTTAGCAGTGAAGGTCATAGTGCCCTTAAAGTGGTCGATGTGGAATGAACTGATTTCAGTCAAGTTTTTGATAGCATATCCTAAATGATAAAGGAAAAATGTATACATCAGTTTAGTCACTGCAAACAGAGAGTCCATAAGCTTCTGTAAAAAGACAATTGCAATAAGATAGGTATCCCTTCTCTTCCAGGTACTTCTAGAACCAAAACAGTTTGGGAAACCTTACTCTGCCACAGCTTCTGCTGCACCAGCTCTCTGATTGTCTGGACAATCCCTTTTGAAAGCACTAAACTAAATATAAAACAAAGTTATTTCTTAATAATAAAGAAGCACGCTTTCTGGTTGCTTTCACATCATCTTTATCATTGCTTTTAGTCTCAAACTGTGGCTTTGGCACTGCCAGTGTCACTTGGTTTGAACCGATTTTATAGCTTCAGCAACACAAAATCTCATTCAGACATCACAGATGGATGACACTACTATATGGCTATATTTATGGGCAATCACAGTATAACAGTAGTTAGTGGACTGATCACAGGCAGGAAGTTAGTAAAGGCCAGATCTCTTTTTATCCTTCTTCACTAAGTTCATCAGGGCAGTTAATGAGTGGTTTTAAGTAGTTGTCTGTGCTGCCAGCCAATGATAAGGCTGTTTACACAACACAAATACATCAGGAGTTACAATCTAAGTTGTTTTTATACATGCCAAAAGCTGTCAAACATCCCCTTTGGGGTTTCAGATGTATTTTTAGAAAATTCTAATCTAGAGTATCTGTCAAGCTACTCCTGTATTTAATGCAGATGTAGAAGCAAACGGGCAATAGAGAAGCTTCTGCAAGTGCTAACACAATATGCAGCACCTTCATCATTCCCTTTGTACACGCTGCAGCTTACTTCTCTGTTAGTGTGGCTGCGGTAGTAGGTCTTTGCATAGACCTCTCTCTTTCAAAAAAAACCCCTGCCGTTGCTCTTTAGATTTTAATATTTTTTCTTCATTATTTTGTGAAGTTCAGAAAACTGGTTTTTTCATGTTATACAGGATTTGTGATCTCTTTGTTTGACAATTACTTACTACTTTCTAATGATATTACTTTCAATAAATGTATTTTAAAAAACCCTGTCTTTCAGTACTATTAAAATTTTCTGTCATTTTCTGAGAATGACACATTGTTGGGATGCTGCCCAGCCAAGCTGTGCCAGCATGTTATGTTCAACAATGTATTGAGAGATGTCAAAACAGCTCAGAAACAATCACATTTATATCAACAATCAATAACATGGACAATAAATTATGGGAAACCAATCAAAATACAGGCACTCAATGCAAATTGGTATAACTTCGTTTACTTTTTTTGACACCAGCCGAGTGGCTAGCCAACAGCTTTCTAAAAGCTGCAGTATACTAAAACCCATTAAAAGCAAATCACAACAGTTTCCATATAACTAATTCCTGTTATTCCACCAAAGGTATATTTGTTAATATCTCGACTAGGGAAACTGGTCCAGCAAGTAAAGCCCTGAAAGGGATTAAGAGCCTGCAGGTTTGGAGATATCTGGTGGTTCCATTCACCATGGTGAGAGCTCTGTCGGATTTGTTCCATGCTCCTCTAGCCAGACACCACCTTGCTCAATATGCTTAGGAAGGCATGG
This sequence comes from Aptenodytes forsteri, assembly GCF_000699145.1. Taxonomy (NCBI): domain Eukaryota; kingdom Metazoa; phylum Chordata; class Aves; order Sphenisciformes; family Spheniscidae; genus Aptenodytes; species Aptenodytes forsteri. Next base: position 208,969 of record NW_008796110.1, read on the forward strand.
GGCAATTGCCTGTATACCCTTTGTCAGTTCTGGGCTCTAGATCCACTGTAATAGGCTCATCAGTATTTGCACTGGAGGCGGATGAGCTAAGGTTCTCACATGTTTCATCTTTGCAGAACTACCATTTGATTCAAAAAGAGATGTTCCTTACCGCATCTTGTCCTGATACACTAAGGTATTGCTTTCTTGAACAGATCCTAGTTCTTGCACAGTCCTGGTACTATTACCAAGTAAAACACTGCTAATTGAGACTGCAGATCTGGGCCTGTTTTTTAACTCTGAGCTTCTTTCTATTGGACCAGAATCAATACTGAACTGGTTTATTGAATATATGAAATAAAATACATAATGAGTAATGCAAGAAAATAATATAAATTATCAATCATGCCATGAGGAAAGAAATTCACCTTTAGTTTTGTATGGCTAATTCTTTTCAAAGGCAAAGTTTTAAGTGAAATATTGACCATTTGCATTCAAACAAACTTTTTTTTTAAATATATTATTGTTCCTGGAAACTTGCCAGCATTTGTATTCTTGCTGTTTGAAAAAGACAATCATTGTTCTGTAACCTGTAGCAGAAAGGTTGAGTGTGCAAATGTGGAGTGGGTAAGCCATCAGCATATTATTTTACTAGACTTGAAACATTGCATGCTGCCTTTACAGTATTGGTATATGATGCAAACAATCCAATGTTATCACAAAAATATATTTTAAAATTAAATACAGCTGCATACCGCTACAGCTGCTATTTCTGAAAGTTCCTTTTTATCAATTTGAATTTCTCAGGTTTAGTTATGTTTATTCTCTTATGAACAGAAGCTAGTTCTTATGAACCTACTCCCAGAAGTTTGATGATATCTTCATAAAAGTGCTTGAAATTGTTTGAGTTTCTAGCTCCTGATGCTTCCATGTGAGATGCCAAAATCTTCTCTGGGCACGGAAACCTCTCTCTAGACATTTTTATAGACCTGGATGACAACTTTCCTAGTTTCCCAACCATTTTCACTATGGTTGTCTTCTATGTGGACATTTATTCACTAAAACACGAAATGAAACTATGATCTACTTTCATCTAAACAACTGAACAGCTATTAGGCACAAGGTAAACTAGTGATGAAGATTATGCTCCACATTGTATTGATAGTACAACAAATTGCAAAGGACTTAAATGACTATTATAAATTCCTGACTTCATGTCATTAAGGTGGGTATTTTACTGTTTCACTGATTGGTAAATTTTAAGCATAAAAAGTTTTCATAATTCTGAAGGTTATGAAGGATTACTTTGATAATTTAACCTTCATCTTCATTTTACTGCAGTCTTCTTCTAACCTTCCTCTCTCCTCCTACTTTTACCCTAATATACAATCAGGTACCTTAAGCTATTGGAAAGCTATTATTATACACATTATCATGAAGAACTCAATGCAAGAAAGACATCACAATTTGTTACAAATGAGTCTTCCTAGTTTTCTAATTCTGCTCTGTAAGGACACTAATCATCCACTACTATCTGTTACAGTGTGTACAGTGGCAAGGCATACTGTTGATTAGAAAACTCCCACTTTTATATCACTCAGTTTCAACATACTGCAATTACAGCTGGCTGACCACCCCAGATCCTCCTATCCTAGGGTCGATAGAGAATGTGGTTCCTAGGAGGACCGTACCTCACATACATACCCACAAGTGTGTTCATCTCAGCTAACCACAGCTGTAACAGAAGTAATGTCCTAAATTAAATCATTTCATGGGGAGACGCCAAAAGCAAGTCAACACTTTTGAGTGACTGAATGGAGTATTTTTGAAGTAAAAAAGCATACCAAAAATCTAAAAAGGTTTCTGGGAAACCTTCTGCACAAAAGGGCACCAGTCGTCTGATGCAAATGTCAGTTTGATTTTTCTCTGTTCCTGGAGAGTAATAAATTACAAAATCTTCTTTAGTAAATGTTCCAGAGGATCTCTGATGTACTTTAGTGACAAAATTATTTCTGAAGTAGTGTAACTTCCAGGTCATGTATTATCACTTATCAATTACACAACATGCAAAGAAGTCTTTGATGTTAAGAAAAAAAATCATCTTTCTGATAGATCTTTCTTTGTTTCTAAACAACTAGGAAGGTTGCAGCATCCTGGATTTATTATTGCTCCTATTTCTTCCTTGCTGACCTTATACCATTAAGCTTCTTACTATTAGGGAATTGCTCTCAAAACTACTGGCATCTCCTTAAATGCCTTTTGCATATTTGGACTGTAAGGTTAACATACAGCTTGTTTCTCTTGAGACAAATTCTTTTGAAAAGTTTTCATCAATCAGAACTTTGATTACAAAATAAATAAGGGAGGCATTTTTAGATGGAAATTGCTAGTCTTTTAGCTGCAGAATCAAGAATAAATTCGAATGAATTTGTGGCATTAACCAATGTTTTCCCTCTGAGTAACAAAAACAAGAGATTACTTGACAACTAGGAGACTGCTTAGTCTCGCTGAGGAGATACAGGGTTTGAGGGCAAAATGACACAGAAGTAGATCTGGTTTGAGATTGGGGAGATATAAAGAATGCTTTAAGCAGATTAAAAAAGCACAGGAAGAAGGGAAGAGGAGCAATAAAATAAAGGAGGGCAGGGAGTTCAAGGAGAGTAAAAGCAAAGGAGAAGCAAAGGAAGAAAGAGAAAGAACTGCTCTTGGCAATACAGTTGATCTGATATATTATTATGAAATGTAGTTTCATTGAAAAACATTGATATACGAGCCCCAAATGTTTTGTCTGAAACATCTTGGATTTGATTAACTTTCATCAAATCTAAGGCCTGAACTCCAGAAAGGCTGCCCTGAGGCTGCAGAGTCTGGGAACTGTAGATTGCCTTCCCCTGGCCTGGTTGCTGCCCGAGAGCCAGGTGCCCAAAGAGTCCCAAACACTGCTTTATATAATTAATATTCTTGTCCATTTTGCTGCTTATATACACAGGCTAATACGAAAGTCAGTTTCAAAGAGCAGCTGCAGGGGCTGTTCAGCTCTCATTTTTTCCATTATTTTTTAACATTTTGGTTTTCTACCACTATTAAGTTGTTTGGAATAGTCCAAATTCAAGTATAAAACCTTGACGCTTCCTGCAAATCAGAATCTCTGCTTTGTAACCGCAACTAGTCAGTATATCTTCAACACTTCTAATGCATGTTCTGCCACTTTGCAGGCATCAGCTGTGGGAAAAATTCATGCTATATGTCTGTTTTTCTATTTCTGGCCACATGAGATAGAGAATGAGTCAATTTTATGAGCAAGGCTTTCCTTAGAGGTTTTGCTACAGCAAACCATGCAGTGTCTATTACAATATAAGTAACTGCAGAACATGCAAATTTTACTTCCCAAATGGTTTACCCCAGACCTGCAGCATCCTAAGACTGCAGCTTCCCAGAACATCCTTGTCTTATTTGTGTGCTTTGCCATTCAGGTAACAGGAAAAGCTCTCACAGAGTCCTGGGAATGTATATACCCCCTACTGGTCCCTCCATCATACCTCTCCCAGTGTGTCTCACCTTGGCAAGCCATAACTACATTGACAATATTGTCCTAAATCAAAGCTAATTTCATGCACTCCAGTCAGCAGAAAGAAACTGGTACCTTTCAGAAAGAAATTCATTCCACTGGAAGGTAGTTAAGAAAGCAGGTAGAACAGATGATTTTCTGCTAGTGCCCATTTTTCTGTTTAGGCTATAAAGAGGAGCTTGGCAAATATAGCAAACAGAAAAGTATAGATTAGTGGAGATAAATCCTACACCTATCTCCATCACACAGGACTGTCTACACCAGAGTCAAGTCTAGGTCTCTTAGACCTCGAACAATGATCTGCATTCAAGCCAATGGGCGTTAAAAGCAGAATCAGTTGTTCAGTGCCACCACGTCCTCATGTTTCTTCTCAGATTGTTCCCATATCTGCAAGATTCTGCCTTCCCTGCTTCATTGAAGCTGTTGCTACTGTGTCTTAACAGCAGATTCTGCAAAGACACAAAATGGGAAATAGCCTATGTAAAAAGCAGAATCTCCCAAACCTGATTCTTCTTTGGGCGTGGCAGTAGCATGTTATTTATTATAAATGTGGTTGTCCAATGGCAGGGTATGTTGCTGCACAGTACAAGACACATAATTATTTATCTTCTTGTTCACATGGCCTGGACTCAAAGTAATGCCTCTTTCTGTTTCTTTGCTCTATCCAGGAAATTTCACATCAAGGTTACCTTTTCTTTGAACCCATGTCTCATTTTCACAAATACATATGCTTTTAATTTAAAGACCTCAACAAGCAGAGCATCCTCTCCAGCCAAGGAAAAATCTGCAAAAAACCCATACAATGAGTCAGTCATAGTAGAACTGGAAAGACTTGTTCTCAGATTCCTGACCCTTTCACTCCATCGTACTCTCAATGTTTTGGAACCTGATTGGAGTTTTCTTTACTATGTTTATACTTTCTTAACTTTATTTTTAATAACATATTAAACAACAACCAAGCACTTGCACCTTGCAAACTACAACAGTTTTGAATAAACAATGGAAACTTTTTAATGTGCCATCTAATCTTATGATCTCTCGTTTGTTGTAATATGGTTATGTGCTCACCCACAGTCTGTCTTATCTAAATTAACACAAGCGGATTCTGTTCTTTGGAAACAGAACTCTGCTTTTGTACAGCACTTTCTCTTTAATAGCACTGGACAAGCAAACAGTTTGTGAAATGACAGACTACCATATAATCTAAGAGATAGGGCTAGTTAAGCAAATGAAACAAATTCTCCTGGGTTTTTAATAAACAAGTGGTTCAATAGTTTACAAGTGTGTCTTTACTGGTAACTAGAAGTCCATAAATGTAAATTTGAATTGTTATATGTGTTTATAGCATATATACTTTAAATGAACATGTCTTTAATACATAGGAAATTTTGCTAGGAAGTTTCAGCTTCTGGTGTTTATAGTTGATTCTCATTTCCAAAGATTCAGGCCAAATGGGTCTGGGTTGCATTTTTTCTGCTCTCTTCCATTCTTTTTTTCTCACCATTCTGAACACTTCAAACTTTCAGTATAGGTTACATGCCATTCACATCCACATTACCTACCCACTCACCCCAGCCAGAAGCATCTTTCCTGATATTAGCACTCAACTCTATAAAAATCTCTGCTGACCTTATCTCTACCCCTTCAATAATTTATCGATTTTTGCTCATCTTTTCATTCACCCTCTCCTTCGTCTCTTTCCTTACAAAGATTTCAACATCACGTACTTTTGCTACACAACTCTTCTACCCACAAACACAGATATGCAAAGCAGAAGAATTGTTTTATATGACAAGAAAGGTAGTATGTGTTTGTAAAGGACTAAGTCAGTACTTCATTATAGATGTTTTCACACTGGATAGATCTTATGAAAATGATAGTAGATACTGTTAGACTTGTTAGTGATTTCCGTTAACTCGTGTTGGTATCTGATAAAACTTCCTTGAGAACTTTTTGTTCATGTATTTTCTCCAGTATCCTAAGGTCTTCCAAGAATCTTTGGAAAGATTCTTGGAAAGAAAGTGTCAGAAGATTGTCAGAGGTTGATCACAGATTTCTTCTTCAGAAACCCTAAATCACAGTGAGGGTGTGCCTTAAAATTCTTCAGATATCCTGGATAAATATACCAGGATGGTCAGCACTGAGTGAGGAGTTCTGTACTGTGCCCTGCTTTTAACGACTGGCACACCCACACAAAGATACAATACCCCTTCATTTGTCAGATTACCCAGGAGTAATCTTATCTCAAAGTAAAATTTAAGGATAGAATGGTGTTTACTTAAACTATGATTTGAGATAGAGGTCACGAAAAGATATGACAAAAAATCAGTATTAAGGTTATGTTTAACAATAAGGATTTTGTTTGGGTGTTCCAGCATTTATCTAGTTTGTCACTGCTGGGTAATTAGCCTATACAATGCACACTTGGCCCTAGAGAGTTCTTCTGGCTACTTCATTCTTTTTTCTATTGTTGAAGATGACTATCTGCAGCATCCAGGGCCGCTTCCCTGGGTGACCTGCCCTTTCTCTAACCCCGCCTAGGATGACCTTATCTTTCCTCTCTGCTAATGTTTACCTACCCCTCATTTCATGCTGTTGGGCACTGAGGCATCACAGGGTAACAGAAGGGATTAAATAATTTCCTCTCCCCTTTTTTTTAATATAATTTTATTAATATTTTTATTACTTACTTTAATTAGCACATCTTTGTATTTAGAGTGACTTCCCCATTTTAGAGTTTTCTCAAGAATTCTTGTAAAGCTGTTCACGCCATAGCTTCAAAAAGATGAAATGCACTCTCTTCTTACTAGATTTATAGCTCCTTTTCCTCTGTGGCTCTCTTATGAAGAACAAGCATGGTATAACAGCGATTGGGAGTTGGAAATGTAATACTGTGGCAATATAATTTCAGCCAAACTTTTATCCCCGCAGTCAGCTTCACAGACATTCATTGGGGACCCCAAAACAATATCTACAGATTTTTTCCTGCTTCCAGCCAGAAGAAAAATGATACCATGAACTTATAGGTTGATAGACCCATTTCTAAGCTCCATATGGCAGCTGATCAACAGAAACTAGAAGAAGCACTCCAAAGCTGTAGTTTGTTCTTCTGCCAAGGGAATGAGGGAAAATGCACAACAAATGTATGTTGTGTGGGGTACGGAAGGGAATGGGGGGAGTGTGGCTATGCTATTCTTTCTAGATAACTGTTTCTGATTAGCAGTGTCTTAACTATCTGAGCAGATAACATTCAGGCTATGTCTGTGACCATCGGCCTGTGTCCCACAGGCACAGTTCCCAGAGAAGTTTGTGATACTTTCGAACGAGGAAGCCTTGATTTTCAGAAGTAGGATAAATTCTTGCTTCCTCATCTTTTGGTGTCCAGAGCTGGGGATTGGCTATCTGCTAGTCTGTGAAACAGTTGCGTTTGTGTAGTACTTCCACAAGTCACAGGACATACAAAACACCCCTGAACTTTTTGGTATGAAGTGTATTAACAATACTTTTGCCCTTTTAATTCTGGCTTCCAAGTTATGGTGTATGTTGTGAATGCCAGATTTTCCTAGGTATGTGTTGTCTAGTCTAATTTGTTTTTCAATTTTTATGTGTGTGAATTTATTAACTCAAAACTGGACATTTTTCACTATTCGCTGTTCACAGGCCCATTAAATTCAGTGCTCTCTGCTTTGATTTTTTACAGTTAAAGGAGAATCTCTTAGTCTTCAAACCAAATCCTGACAAAGGCAATTGCTGTCAGGACTAGTAAATGTGGAATGGTATCTCAGGGTAGAGTATCTATGAATTCCATTTACTATTGAAAGTGGCAGACACCTTCAGACATAATACTAGGCACTTAGCTAGGCTTTAAATAAGTGGGACAGTCAAATCCAGTAGTTCAGGGAGACTTGTGCCTTTAGATTGTCTATAATCAATTTATGTCATTTGAGATGATTGATTGGGTGTTTGAACCTGAATACACATAACGTTCTTTTGTCCGATCCATTTGGTTCTTGTGAAGTACCTAGGGTCAGATTGTATTTAAACTTTCCAGCTTAAATACTACATTTGAGTCCAGACCTCTTGTTCTTACTGAGGAAAAATTTCCCTCATGTCATTACACATGAGAAAGCAATGGCTGAATGAGCAACATAGGACAGAGTTTTCATTAGGTGTAGATGGAATTTTTCCAGTTAGATAAGTTTGAATGTTTATGCAACAATGAGATTTTTTTATTCTTACTGTTTTCATAAACTACCTGAGCGATATGAGAATTCAATGCATTTGTTTTAAAAAAAAATATTGTTCAGCCCAATATTACAATTGTCCATTTCTTTTTGCCATTCTTATTCTACTTTCTTCTGTGACAAACAAAGAGCTCACATTAGCTAATCTTCCCTGTTTTGGCCTTCCCTCTGTGTAAGATGGAACAGACAAAATATTTAGCATATTCATCATCCTCTGCCTATTTAAGAACTGGTGGACAAAAGCAGGATTTTTATTGTTTCTTTTTGCATAATGTATATCAGTATTAAAATGTCAAAGGGATGGTTCAACACTTGAAATGTGTAGGTTAGAAGATCTATTTTTCTGAACAATTGGAGTGCTATTTCTGTGTTTCTATGGAAATGAAAATTAGGAACCATATTTACTGTTTAATCCTTCTGCAAAGCCTTAACTCAGGTTTCAGCTTCCCTAATCTGTTTTTCATGGGGTTTTTTTGTTTGTTTGTTTATTTGTGCGCCTGTTTCTTTATAAAGGAAAATACATGAAAAATACTGATTCAAAATTACTCTAAGAAAGGAAATGTTCTTTTCACAACTTTTCATAACTGAAGATTGAATGTGAAAATCTGACTTCTTATTGTATCAATAAGAAAATCGATTCCAATTGTTAGAGACGCTAATTAAAAGACTTGGCTTACAGTCTGAAATACTACTGATGGTGAGCAAGTATACCAGAATCTGTCCCTTAGGCTCTTGAACCACACAGCTCAATGAAGTCAGTAGACCTTTGTCCACTGGTTTAAAGGAATTACATCTCATGAGTTAAAAAGCAATAATTATAACATAAAAATCCTTTAATTAAAGTGAAAAGGCATAGCTCAGTCATCTCAAAATTTGAAGCACTAATATGGTCTCAGGCAATCACCTAGAAGATAAAATATCCACAATAAAGGGCAAAACTACATGAAAGACTCATGCATATTTACTAGCATTATACTTTTTTTAATTGCATGATTTTTTTTTGATTTATTGTATTTCATTAATTTGTCATCCATAGAAAGATTTGCATTATAATGAAGATTATCACACATCAAGGCAAAAGAGTCCATGCCAAGCAAAACACAGAAAAAAGTTGAAATGGTCTAATGAAAAATTGTAGTGAAAATCTGGGTAAATTTATCTCATTGTTTGCACTGACTTAGTCTTTCCAGGTTTGGAAAATAGATTTATTTTCCATTGAAAAACACTATCAAATGACTGCAATCAACTGAAAAACAGAAACCTTAAAAACAAAAAAGAAGCTAAAAATAAATTCTGAAACATTTGCCAAAACATGTTTCCATAATTTAAACAACCTGGAGTTGGCATTTTAGAATATATTTGTACTGTAAATTCTTTTAAAACTTTTAGAATGGCCAGTCTTTCACATTCCAGAAGTCAGAAAATTAGTAAAATGTAATCATAACATTTCAGGAACTTCTGACTTTTGTATTTCAATTAAAAATATTGCTGTCAAGAAACATCTTCAAACTATTCCACAGTAAGTTTATAGACTTAAGTGACAGTGAGAGTTAAGTTCAAAATTTTCAATGTTTTTTCTCATGCCTATGAGTAATATGAATCTGCAAAGAACCAACCGATGTTCTGGGTTATGAATTGCAATTGAACAACCAACCTTGATCAAAGATCTTTTGATCACTGAAAATTCAGAGTATCCACACTGACTGTATTAGGTTGTCTGGAACTTAATTAAGGTTGAATATGAATTGTAACTAATGTGTGTCTGAAAAAATGTATGAAACAACTTTGAAAATCCTTTGTTCCCTTCAACACACAATACCCAGAAAAAGTAACGTTAATCTCTTTAAGCATTCAAATAGCAAACAGCATTATAATTCAACATTTGTCTTGTTATCTCAGGTAATTTTAGTCCAAGGATATGTACACACAGTGATCCTCAGTTGTGATATCTCTACTTCTGGTAACTTGTACGCAACATTTATGTAACAAATATGTCTGTTTAAGCCATACCATTGGAATAAGACTGCATTATAACTATGGTGTCTAGAATTACAAGTACAATACCTCAATTTATTTTCCATTTTAGATGTAACACATCCATTTTTAAGTCCACAGATCACTGAAACAGACTTATAGCTTGATTAAGATCTACCATTCTAATTCTCAATCAGGATAAATGAAAAAACATTCATAAGGTCAGCTAGAATGGTGTCTTTACATGTAGATCATGTTTGCAATTTAGGTCTCATTACCAGCTCTGCTGCTACAGACTATACAAGTGCCAGTAGTAGTGGGAACATGATTTATTTTTACTACTCATTATGCTGAATGCAGTGTGAAAATTTCTGTTGCATATCCTTATATCCATAACGTATGTCTTGAAAATTTGAGGACACGGTATTGGAAATATTATAGTACAGACTATTTACTGGAATTACTAGAAAATGATGCTATGAGTGTGTTAAAAAATTTCAGAACATAAAACTTTTATTTCAAAAAGCAATTTTTATTTGAAGCGCATATTATCAGTGCTGTGAGCTACAGCTTCACAATTAATAGCTGCCGAAAAACTTCACAGATAGATAATACATTTAATGCCTTACGACCTAAGAGAAGTTTTGCATTTCTTGCAGTGTTACAATGCACATCACTGTGCAATGGTAGTGGAACACACCACAGATGGAAGTGACTCTAGAACTACTAAGAGAATTCTTTTTATAGAAAAAGAGATCATGCTACTTGATGGTTACAATTTTTACTATTTTTAAAAAAAATGTCTGTCACTTGCTGGCCAAGATTTTCAACACCACCTTTGCCTTTAGATTTCATTGCCAGTGTACTACTAACAATATACCAGAAATATAATGGCTTGCAGATGATGTTACTGTGTAGCTTACTTCCAAGGTCTGTTTGCTCATTCTATTACATCTGAATATTGTCAGTGTCCTAAGATTAGGATTAAGTGGACAATTCACACTTTTTCCATATTTTGTACATCATCTAAACTTTCTGCTGAACTGTTTCTCAAAAATGACAATCAGTGTCTAACATCCCTTGGCACGCTTTCACAAATTCTCATCCATTTTAGTCAGTTGCTAAGAACAACCATGAAGTTTTTGGGAACTGCTGGGGGAAAACAATTTACTTCTAGAGAAACTGAAATGAGAAATGTCAACTGACTCAAACTTAATGTTTTACATACTAGAAACATAGGCAAGGCAGCCAAAAACTAATCATGACTATGGACACATGTATATAATAGGCACAGGAAAGCAGTGCTGAAAGTTCTGGGAGTAAGAGATTTATGGATCACTTGTGCATGATTTTCCAGCTTTTTAAACAACTGTTCATGATTGAAAAGTAGTTTACTGTTAGTCAATAATTCCCATTATTAGTGTGCCAAGAAATGTATTGATAATTTTGAAAGCAAGAGTTTTGAAGATTTTTCTTACTTGGTTAAATGCCATGGATTCAGATAATGGTAAAATAATTCCATCATAAACTGTTGCAGTTTAAGTAATAAATAATCTGCATTTCTTTCCAATACTGCCAATAAGAAAAAAATGCTGGACAATATACATAAAATTGTTTGAAAATCATGAAAAATACCTCTTCACCATACACACTGTAGTGTTTGGAACGTACAGCTGGAGATACGTGTCTTGTTTTTTCAAAAAATGTTCTACAAAAGACATCAGTACCCACTATAATGGATTCAATTAAAAGAAAACATTCCTTATAGCTCTTTTTCAGCTACTGAAACTAAACCTTTCAGAGCAGAGAATGTTCTTTACTGAGTTTTTGTAGAATGCAGTGCCAGTTTAGCACATATACTCTTAACTTACAAAAATGTTTCATAATGATAAATAAATAAACGCTTCATAACGGAATTTTCCTTAATGTAGACACCTAAACTTGCTAAGAACCGTGAAGTATTTGGGCCATTGACTTTTCTTATTGATTCTGCAAGGCTCCAAAAGCTCTAAGATCAAATTGGCTTCAGTGGGAGTTAAAGGTTCTCAACACTTTGCAGAAACCAGCCTAGCATGAGCTGTTATTACAGAAAGTGGGTTTCACCAGGCTCAGTGAAACTTAACATCATTCCCAATCCATGCAGTAGGGAACACTTCAAATTCAAGACCGCTTTCATTGTCCCATCTGCTAGTATGCTTGTTTTTTCCCACCTCTTCTAAGGGTTTCTAAATTATTTCCAAAGATGAGTCAAATCTTTCAGGTTTTCATGTAATAGGAAAGGATATTCTAAGTAAACCGTATTTCTAAGTGAACCATATACTCTTTTCATCAAATGAACATGATCATGATTATCCCTGCCTGCATTCAAGAAGACATAGAATGATAAAGAAAAGCAGCAGCTACGTTAGAGACAGTGAGAAGTTAGAAGGAAAGGAAACATCCCCAATGCTTTTTCCTCTCTCTCATCATTTTAGTAACACAAAAGGCCCCTACCACTGTGTCTATGCTCAAAGCTGGAATCTGTCTAGAGGTCTTTTTAGAAACACGCACAGTGACAACAGTGAAAGCTGGCATCCCCTGCTCCCATAGAAGGAGACAGAGCAAGAGGTCTTAATTCTCCTTGAACTGAACTGTTTACAGGAGAGAAATGGAACACAGGATAGTACAAATTAGAACTGTTATTACAGTATGAAAGTCCAAACTGAAGTCAGGTTGGTGAAGAGCTGAATATCTATGCTACTTCAATAATTCATAGTACATCTATCAAAGCAGTACAAGCAGCAAAAGAATAATAACATAAAATGCATTAATCAGTGTTATTAGTTTGTGTTGCAGATGCAACAGATTTTTTGAGATTGTCTACAAGTAGCTTTTGATTAAAAGCTGAATTGGGATCTAGCTTTTCTTTTTCCTTCATATAAGCCCACCTGTTCTCTTATGCCATTTGTAGTTTTCAGCATAAAGAGGCCTCACCCCTGGATGCTATTGTAATTTAAAATTTTACTGCTATCACTAATACAGGTAATAGAAATATGTGCATTTTTGAAAAGTAGACAAGGCTTACTAATTTATATAGGCCCAGCATATGAATTTAGAGTCATTACTAAGTTGGGCTAGTATTCCTATATTACTGCCTAAGTCTTGACTGCTTCTGGAGTCTGGGCTAGATCTTTAGCCAATGTAAATTGTTGTAAAGCCATTGAAAACAGAGACTTCTAATGTGTCAGAACTGAAACACTAAATTTCCTGAGAAGACAAAATTCTTCATTAATTCTAGTTGTTGTACTTTGTCTTATAAGACCTTGTGACTGCCTAAAACAGTTTGGAATGAGAAAAAGAATGAGAAAAAAAATATGAAGCATTCGTATTTTCTTAAACCAGGTAGAAGCTCATTCCTGAGTCAGTTTTCTTTTGACACTTCATTTGACAAAATGTTTCTGAAATTTGGGAGGGTCATTCACTAAGAAGCTGATAAATAGTATTCTAAGTTATAGTAAGTCATCCTCTGGACACTCCCTTGTTGTGCCAGTCTGATTTTGTATTAGCTTTCAATGTATTTGTTCAAGGTAATTGAATAATTATTGAGAAAAGAAAAGGGGTTTAATTTTATTCTGTCATTTTTTCTTGTAGTCTCTATCTCTCTTCTAAAAATTTGGTCAAATCATCAGATGACATAAAATAATAACAATTCATTGTCTCAGTGTGTTATATATAATTTCAGAGAAAGGTTTGCTTCTGGTTCCACAGTAAAGCTCTATCAAGAAAAATATCAAGTGTCCTATCAGCCTCGAATCAACATTTGCTTGCAAAACATCTAGAATGTCATGATTTAATATAAATCATTTTGCATTGTACCAGTGTAGTAATAACATTACAGAGATCTATTTCCCTTAATTAATTTAATTTCATAGTAACTATTCAGTTCATGACATAAGCAATAGTAAGAAAACAAAAAATGTAGTTTGTGTGGTTTTCTGTATTCATAGTCCACCTGTGGATTCCATTAGGCACCATGAATTTGTAGCTCTACTTACAAATGGTGTCTCCAGTCTTGACCATTATGCACATATCACAAAATAATAGGGACCTCATCTCTCACCATTACCTTGATGCAGCTGTCCTGTTGACTCACAACATTTTGCTGTGCCTCTTTCATTAGTGGCTTTATATTCTGAATTTCTCTCCAGTTTTTCTTGTTTTCATTTTTTTCCAGTAAACTCTCAGCCTTTGTTTCATTTTAGTTTTCCTCTTGTTTAATACTTGTTTCTCTTCTCTTCATCTTCCTTATTTTTCTAGTGTTCACTCTGTCATGACTGACAAGGGTCAGCACCCACTCCCACTTGCTGAGGAAACATTCATCTGTCTGATGGACATGTACTGAGGTTGAGGATACACCAATACTCTGCTGCATGCAGAGTGAGAGTGGGACCACCATTACTTTATCTCTAGTTCTAAGACTTCACGAGACTTACTAAATTGAGACTGACTTAATCTGCTGCCTGGAGTCCTCAGGTATCTTCAAGCCAGGATTCCTGTGTTTGCCTTCCTAGTTTCTAGCAGAGTAACTTTCAAGAAGGCCAGTCTACTTGTTTCTAGAAGTATCTTTTTAAAAATAATTTGCATCTCAGAAATGACTTGCAGAAGCTTGAGTTGCCCCTTGGGCCCCATTTTAGTCTTGTCTGTCAGCTCTTACCTTACTGATGACATGGACCAATAAGGGAAAAGAATGGATTCCCTTCCTATTTAAAAAAAAAAAAAAAAAAGGCTTTGGATTTCCTTAGGCAGTTCTCTTGAGGATTTTGGGCTTTCTTCTCTTTCAATGGTCTTGTCTGAACTGTACCCTGGATTTTCTGTCTCTCATAGAGATACATACCTATGTGTGGACTTTACACCAGTTCTTATTATCTAGCACTTCTAAGGATCAGGGTGAGGACACAAGTTCCTGAAGAAGAAAGGCTGATTTCAGAGATCACTCAGCCTTTGGTTAGCATAGCCCATTCCTGTAAACTGCATAAATGAGGGCAACTTGCTTTTACTTAGACATGTTTCTAGATGTCATGATAAAATTGCCAGATGTGATCCCCACATGCTCTGCTTCTTCCCTACTAATGCCCTGTATCACTGCATGGACTGCCTCGTAATTTGGCAATACGTTACATATCCTGCTCACATAAATGACCTCTTCAAAAGACTTCAGTAAGGATGTCATCTTCTCCCAAATGCTGTCACCATAAGCCACACATGTGACAGAAAATGTTGCTGTATCATGGCAGGGGGTGGGCGGGATAGATGTTTTCCTGGTATAAACAGAATCCAAAAGATTTAATGTTTTGTAAGACAAAAGCAAATCTTCAACTTCTGAAAATCTTTTGGCAGCAAACACAGAACGTAGGCCACAGAAATAATATGCTCCTTTAGGAAACTCTGCTCATTAATTTGGCAGGCACATTCAGTACTTTTTCAGAGTCCAAAATGTTTTTAAGAAGCAGATTATGAACAATGCAATTTAATAACCCAATTTCACAATGACAAAAGCACAAATAATTAAAAGTTGAGATATGCGTTCTTTTAAAAAAAAAGATTCAATCTATTAGGGCTCCTTGGATAGCCAAAGTACCAGGAGATGTTTGGGGGGTGAGGAATTGTGGTTGTTTTGAGGGTTTTTTAATACTAGCTGTCAACAGAATTTTGATATAAACTCTATCATTTGCTTTTCAGTTATTTTAACTCCTTTTTGAGCAATGTGTGCAATTGACAGCACAGATATTTTTAATAGATACATAGATCATCATTAAAATTCATTAATATTAAATTCTTTATATGTACTAGAGAAAGCACCTAAAGAGACAATTTGTAAAGGTTCTGTTACAATTATAGTAAAAGTGTGTAAGACATTGTTATGGGCCTCACCGCTAAGAGGCACGATGAAGAACTGAGAAAGTTACCACAAGTTTGTTTGACTGTATACTGTGGCTTGAAGATACAGTATTGGTTGCATGGAAGCCAGGGTAGTTCCTTCTTTAATTTACAAAACCTGATGCCTATTCAAACTATGACTAGCCTACTAATAGTATTCTTAGAGTATCTGCACAGTGTGGCATTACTCCAGATGTATTCAACTTGATTGTCCCACTCCCTGGATGGCAGGATAATTTTGTCACAGTCTGTTCACAGAGGATTTTGGAAGATGACATAGACTACCCATCTACTTGGTTCACATCAAGTTGTCTACATAAGCAGAGTGAATTTTCCTGCAGTCAGAACTGGGTCTTTCATACCTCCATGCTGCCTTGCCAGATTGTAAGGGCCAAGACTCAAGGAACATAGCAGACAATAATACTTTTTGTAAAGTTTTATATAATTATTCATGGAATTCTACACTCTATAGTGAAGTTTTATAGGGCATTTCAAAGCCCACATAAAGCAAAATGTTTAATGGAATTTAGTTATGTAGGAATTTTCCAGGACGGCTATCTAATATCCTTTGACTAAACAGTCCTAATGCTTCACTTTGTGTAACACATTTGGAAAAAATATGATAAAAGGCATAATAAAGTTCAAGCTAATCTGAAATGTAATTTCTTGCAGGGTGGATAAATCCAAGTTAGCAGTAAAAGATTGGAACTAGACCTTTATGTCATATGAAAATATAGTAACATCTGGAGGCTCCAGTTAAAGGATAATGAGTATGACTCTCTCACTTTGAGTCCTTTTAATATCTAACAATTCTACTTCAATAATTCAAATTAAATCTGTCTATAATGACAGATTGTTTCCTAAGATAAGGCTAGCTTGCTTTGTTTGATGTAATTTCTTCATCAGTATAGCTCACTTTTATCTTTGGTTTAAGTGCAAATTCTTCAAAAAACTTAGCTTACAATACATTTATGCAGGAACTGAGTATGCAAATAATCTGCAACGGAAATTCCTTTTAGATGGAGAACAATTTAGAGATCAAAAGGACATTTAAAATAGATACGGAGAAAAAATGATTGAAGGAAAAAACACTTCAAAATATTTTCCAAGACTTTAAGAAATACCATAAATTAAGAGTTCTTAAAAATAACAACTCCAATCCACATTTTCTTTCCTTTTCTGGGCTCAAGCATTTAGAAATATACTGTGGTGTATCATCCAGCTGGTATAATTTAAAGTTTACTGGGTTTGTCTCTCTTTACAGACAGAAATGTTCATGTCACCCATTTTCCCTACCATGCTCCATTCTTGACAGTGTCAGAATATTTATTACCTACCAGCTCCCACATATGAGAGCCTCCACTGTTTTTTCTAACCTTTTTCATTCTCCTTCCTGCAGATTGCAGAGAGTGTCCACCATTGAACAGGACAGGTTCAGCATGAAGGGATTAGATAATAAAAACAAAATTTGGGGTTAGAAGAGGGCCTGACACATAGCTTGCAGGTTACTAGAGATATATACAGAGCTTAATTCACGTAGTTACAGGGTTTGAAAAAAAGAGAAGTAAAAGGATCTTGTCAGTAGACCTAGTTTATGAGGCCCAGCAGCACTTTGGCAAAGAAAAGGGGATGCACACTGTCTAGTATCAGAGAAAAAAAAGTGCTGTGAGCTTCAAATAAGAGTACTTTTCTATTGTTTGTAAAAGCCATCATCATACACAACTACAGCTTTTAAAATATCTAGCCTCCTTACAGAATGTCACAGTGCTCCTGGTTAGTTCTTAAGAAAGAGATCAAAGTCAGATTTTCGGGTCTTGATGTTCTTGTTCACACTGTGTTCTTTCTGTTCTGTCTTCACAACACTGAACAGAACTCAATTTTCTAAGCAAGTGACAAGAGAACACATTTGTCACTACTTTGTTCTTTTATAAACCCTTGAGTGCACTCCAAAGGAGTAATTTGAAAAAATGCTCACTGACTATACATTTAGGAAGCATAGTTCTCTTTAGTGGACTGAATTCTCCCTTCATTGATGTTCTTGTAACCCAAACAGACCCATCAAGACATCCTCAGCAGGGGTAAAATGTGCCAGTTGGTTTTTGAGAAGCTACATCACTAGATGCCAGCAGAGGATCTGTCCTACTTGATTTCAACACATAATCGTCTTATTTACTCTACTTTCCCTTTTTGATTTCCTTTTAGTCAAAATAACTTACCTGCTACATGAGAGCTTGACTGATCAATTGCTGAGAATAGATGTCACTGTGTTTAATTCTATTAGGTTAACTAAATGACTTTTTAAGTGAACATTATTGTCATTGTTCCATTAATAAAAATCTTAACTAGCTAATGTATCTTTTTGTCTGGTAATTCTGATTTTGTTTTCTGTTTCTAATTCTAATTTGTTTTCTAATTTGCTTGCTAAAAGAAGATATTCCATATAGGGACACTGGAAAGGTAGGCATCCCAAGCGTGAGAGACATTTCTGCCAAATGATTATAACTCTGAGAAGAGACAGAGAGAGAAAGAAAGAATAAAGGAGAACCATTTTATGTGACAATTGATATAATAGCAGAAAGGTAATTGCCTTCAAGTTTACAAGGCAATAAATGTCTCTCAGTGGCTGACGAACATCAAAGCCATAGGCATTAAAGGCAGGAGAGCCCTCTGTACTTACCAGACCTTTGAACTTTAAGTGTAGCATCTCACAGAAACCAATATTAGTTTAAATTTGATAGGGGTTTTTTGTTTTATTTTTATTGAAATTTATAGTATCTTTACATGGATCCAATCATATAGAGAGCAGACTGAGAAAATCAGCACGTCACCATAAATGAAACACAGCCAAAGGAGACTGTGGAGTCAGACCAAGGTGATGAGCAAGCCAAACTGATTTATGGCATTTGTATTTGTCCTAATCTAAGTGAAAGAGGGCATCCTCATAATGTCAAAAGTGAGAAGAGAATCATAATGACAGCCATGTGATAAAGGGGAGAACTGCCTAGAGATGTCCCCAAGAACAAAGAGGAAAAAAGCATATCGAATTCTATTTTGGACAAATGCCATGCACTGTACTGCATTTCACATTTCAAGTGACAGGTTCATAGGCACCTATATAGACCATGTACATAGTCATCTTGCGCTGAGATACAAGAAGGAGAAGTAAAATCTTTGGGGAGTTAACAGTTCATAGCTACTACTGCTTCCAATGTAGAAAAGACCATCTTATTTCATACTTACTTAAAGATAAATCCTCAAAAGGTGTATAGAATCTATGCTACAACTTCTATTCCCTAAGGGAGTTGACTTTGATGAAGTGACCAGGCATAAGGAGATTTCAAAAATTGCCATCTGAACAGTCCAAAGGATTATTTCAAAGCAAATCAGCCCAGATACACTAAGATGGTGGTCACTGTAAGCATCTAACCTCTGAAAGTCACATCATGCTAGTTCAAAACATTCTCTAGTTCAACCTTAAGAAGAAGGTGAGGATGAAAATTAACTCCTTCTTTCAGTCTTGCATTGTAGTCCTGTCCTCCTTTGGAATTCAGCAATACTTCTTTCCAAATCTTCTGCATGAAGACTGGAGACACCCAGAACATTTGTTTGTTTGTTTGTTTGTTTGTTGTTGTAAAAAATAGTACCTACACATCGGGAGCGCCATTACTTATAAAGCAAGTCCTTTATGTCATAAGAAAAAAATTACCTGTCCGGAGAGTTAGAAATGATCATGTCAAGCATTAGTCATAGTCAGTCACCTTCAGGTGAAGGCGTAGAGTCACACAGGTATATCTTACAAAACAAAAGCTACTTGTTTCACAAATTATTTAAAGATTTTTCACCTATTTTAGCCAACTCCATTCAGCAATTTAATATCTGATCCAGATAAGTGGAAAAACCTGGGAAATCTTGTGTTCTTACTCGTACACTCCTTTTTAGATCCTAATGAGCTATTAGCTCTGTTGTTTGTTGTTGAAGGATTCTGGTTCACAACTTTGTGTTCAGTTTTTTAATCTAGGACAATGGCAAGCATTAATATCTTACAGCTCTACCTTTTTTAGTATTCTGTAGGTGTAGATGTATTTCTAATAGGTGGTGTATTTGTCTGTCCCATTATTTCCTACAGACTTTTTCTTAGCTTTATTTTTGTTTTGTTTATTTGTAGTTTGATTGTTTTTTAACAAAAGGCAGTGAAGTGTCTTAATAGCTTAGTCACAGATTTTTCTAATTGATATGGAATTGTCAAGACGACTCTCTCACAAGCATGTTTTCACAGCAGTGCCATAAATGCTGAAAAGCAGCAGCTTTCTAGCTCAGACAAAATTTAAAGGCTTAAACCAGGCAAGGCTTGAGGGAAGTTCTATGGTCTGGTATATGCTGGCAATCAGGGTAAATTATTAGAACAGTCCTTTCTGCTCCTACCTCCAAGGATAGGAGATAGGATCCTATAGGCTCTCCAAGATCCTATGAGACAACTCCAGTACTTACAGAAAAACACCTAGGCATCATTGTTGTCAGGGCCACAGCTCCAAAACTGCCAGCCATTCCCCTACAAAACAGGCATTCAGCAGCATGTTCATTCACATACTTCTGTGGGGGTTGCTATGGTTTTATTATGAACAGATGAGAAGGCTACTAGAAAATCCTTTTTTTGTAAATGACCACAAAGGACTCTTGCCACCAAACAAACTTTATGCTGCTAACAGTCACTGACCATAGTTTCCTGGACCTTAGTCATTTTTTGAATGGTACCACAGTTCCTTCCTTCCTGTTGAGATAATGTCCCACAATGCAGTCTTTGAACATCTTCCAGTGGAAACAACTAACTGCATACAGAAATACTTTCTAGCAATCTCCAAAGTCACTTGAACTTGACCCAGTTGAAATGCAGTTTCTACTATTGGCCCTTTTCCAGCTGAACTTGCCTGTGTTGCACAAATCATTTTCAGGCATTGTATTATTAAACTGGATTTTTAATTGCTATTGTATGAGTAAAATCATGAGTTGGGCCATGTAATGCCAGAATTTCAGTTTTAACAGTCATAAATCAGTCTCTTCCAGCTCTAAACATGGACATATTTTTAAAAGTTTCCTTTCTTACCTCCAGTTAGTTAATCTGACATATCAAAACCTTATTATTTGTTCTAATCTGATTGTGGTTCCCATAGTGTGTCCACTCATGTAAATATGGTCTGACTTGAGATGTGATGAGCTAGATGAAGAGACTGTAAGTGTCAGTAAACACTATCTGCATCCTTAAGATTTTTTAGGACCATTTGAGATACCACAGGTGAAAAAAATATCCAGTGGTGGCCATCTTTGCCTACAGCATTATCAGCAAAGTCAGATAACTAGCTGTAATGTGCAATATGAAAATTAACAAAGTACAGTGAATATTGTTGCCTACAATTTTTACTTTCTGCAGGCTTGATAATCTGGATCACTGTCTCTGACTGCATATCTTGAGCTAAAATCAATGTTGTTTCTAAACCTCAATATTTCTATTCAGCCCTGGAACCCTGGAGTGCTGTGTCCATTTTGGGATCCCCAGTACAAGAAAAACATAGGCACGCTGGAGTGAGTCTTGTGCAGGGCCACCAAGATAGTCAGGGGCTGGAGCACATAGCATACAAGGGAGAGGTTGGGAAAACCAGATTTGTTCTTAAAGGAGGCTAAGGGGATTTTAAGAAGAAAAGGTTAACGTGATCTTATTGCTGTCTTCTACCTATTGAGGTGATCTCATTACTGCCTTCAACTATCCATTGAGAGGCTATCGAGAAGATGGAGCCAGGCTCTTCTCAGAGGTGCACAGCATTAGGATGAAAGGCAATAGTCACAAGTTGTAACACAGGAAATTACAATTAGATATTAGGAAAAAGTTTTCCCCATGAGGGCAGTCAAATAGGGGAGGCTGTGAAATCTCTAAATCTCTGTCCTTGGAGAGATCAAAAACTCATCTGGGCAAGTCCGTGAGTAAATTGGTCTGTGCTGGCCCTGACTTGAGCTTCAGGTTGGATCAGATAATCATAGGAGGTCTGTTCCAACCCAAATCATTCCACAGTTCTGCAGTTCTCTGGCTGACATGATGATCGTCTCGCAAAAATTAGCCTACAGAGGGTGGAAGCAAGGACAGAAAGCTAAACCCTGATAGAATTAAATCTGGCCAGGGACATCAAGGGCAACAAGAAAAGAATCTATACGGGGATGAAAGAAAGAGGAGGGAAAATGTGGGCCCTCTCCCCTCTCAAATGGGAGACCTGGTTACGCGGGACATGGAGAAGGCAGAGGTACTCAATGACTTTTTTGCCTCAGTCTTCACCGGCCAGTGGTCGAGCCTCACCACCCAAGCCGCAGAAGGCACAGGCA
>NW_008796110.1:232283-271667 GCF_000699145.1 Aptenodytes forsteri
CTAGAGAAGAGAAGGCTTTGGGGAGACCTTATTGCAGCCTATCAGTACTTAAAGGGGGCTTATAAAAAAGATGGGGACAAACTTCTTAGCAGGGCCTGTTGCGACAGGACAAGGGGGAATGGCTTTAAACTAAAGGGGGGTAGATTCAGACTAGATATAAGGAAGAAATATTTTACGCTGAGGGTGGTGAAACACTGGCACAGGTTTCCCGGAGAGGTGGTGGATGCCCCATCCCTGGAAACATTCAAGGTCAGGTTGGAGGGGGCTCTGAGCAACCTGATCTAGCTGAAGATGTCCCTGCTCATTGCAGGGGGGTTGGACCAGATGACCTTTAGAGGTCCCTTCCAACCCAAACTATTCTATGATTCTATGATTCCTCTGCCTGGTAGGCACTGACCACAGTCTGTCCAGACCCCGCTCCCTCCCCTGCAGTGGCAAAATGGACAAAGCCACACATTCTCAGGGGTGTTCTCCTCCTTGCTATACCTGCATTAGGCTGACTGACACAGTGCAGTTCAAACCTAAATGCACAATGCATGAAAAATAACACTCCAGGTATATGACATGCTTGATAATCTATGAATTATTTGCAATCCTCAATATAGGTGATACACCAAAGTTAAATATAGTATTTGTTATTCGTCACTATTTTCACCCATACATTTATTATTTCACAATCCATCACAGCATCCTTCTGAGCAGCTGAATCGCATAAATTTTCCATGTATTAATATTTTGATTAACAGTTTAATAAAAAATGACTCTCTTAAGAAGTGGTAGTGAAGCATAAGCATATTATTGTGAGCAATACACTTGCTGAAAAAATAATTTTGCTCTTTAAAAAAATGTGTGTGTGCCAGAGAGGGAATTGTAAAGCTGTGAAAAATGAAACTCTGTAGGTGCTGTTAGCCTCTGAGTCAGCAGCTAACATTTTGCAAAAATTAGCATCTTAGGCCTAAGTGCTCCCCCTACATGCTATGAGCCACCCTTTCTGCATAACTGTGTACCTACTGACTGCTCCAGTCTGACAGTGCCTCAAAGCTTATACAATTGAAAGTGTAACAAACTGATTCACTGTAAATTAGCAAAGTGCAGCCAGTCATGCTGAAGAGACATTTACCACAAAAGCAACCTCTGTCATGGATGGGGTAGGAGGAGCTGACAGCACACATATTATTGCAGAGAGACTAGAGCTTTTCTCTGAGGCTGAAGGTAAAACACCTGCAAATGGGTCAAATGATTTATTTTATTTCTTTTATAAATGAGGGCAACTGACAATCAATAATTAACACAGACATACAGAAGGAAAGGATTTGTTGGGACAATTTCATATTTACTTTTTATGAATTTAAATTATTTATGCAGCAGTGGCACAGTATATCAGTAGAGTTGCTATTTCATTAAGAAGGATAGCTCTTCACCATTATACAGCATTTAGAATAAAAGACGTGTTAGTTTTGCTCTCCGCTGGCACTCTGCCAGCCTTGAATATGGTCACAATGCCCTGAAAACTGTGTTTTCTTCTACGCCCAGCTCCTTTGATAGCAGGAAGACACAGTGACACAGAGCTGTTCTACTCTGAGTGCCTCTGATAAATCCAAACTGTCAGACACTGCTGGTCAAAGGTAAATGGGACATCAAGGAAAAAAAAGAAGCACCAAGGAAAAAAAGAAGCACTGACCTTTTCTGCAGTGCTCTCTCAGTAGTCAGTGTTTCATACTAGTATAGCTGTTCACATAGCACTGAACAGAAAAGAAGGCTGCTCTGCATACAGCATGGCCTCTTTTGGTTATTCTTTTGTGTGCAATTGTTGCCACAGCTTTTGAAGATGAGTAAAGTCTAGCATAAAGATACATCTATAAATAAAAGATAGTAATTTCAAGCAAGCATTTTCAAATGATTAGAGGAAATAATGCAGTTTACAAAGCAACCCTGATCCATTGAGGATGATCTATCTGAGCATGTGGAAAACAACACCTGGGCCAAAGGATACCCTTCAAGCTCAAAATGTAAAGCAGTGACCTGAAAACTTTGATAAGAAATCTGAGGAGGACAGATTTGAGGAAAAAATGTTTATAGAATTAAAAGGTACTACTGCTGGACTCACAAGATCACAAGTGAAACTGAGTCTGGGAGTTACTAGCTCTTTAAGGAGCAGGCAGAGGGTTCATGTAAATGCAGAGCCAGAGAAAAATCTGCACAAAGCAGTATTGATTTCTTTGCTGACATCTGTGGCATTTTTAAATCAGAATACTATATGCAATGGTTTCTCCCACAGAAGCAGAGCTTTGACTCACTGTAAAAAGTGAGAGAGAAATTCTGTGAAGTCTCAGAAAAGGACGCATCTTTCTACAATGTCCCCATCTGCCAAACCTCATGTGTCATTGCTGTTTTCCATATTTTTTTTTCCAGTGGTTTAAATGCAAGGAGCATCAAGTCTCCTGTTATTTTAAAAGATACATTTTCATCCATAAGACCTGATCAGGTAGAATGGCCTTTATAGTCCAGTTAAAAGAGGACTATAGAGGCAAAAAACCCCAGACTAGGTAACAACACTGGCTACTGGGCAAGAATCAATTATTCATTCAGAAACATCTAGAGCCAGTCAGATGATCTATCTGCATAACAAATAAAGCTGATGATTTGTCCTGTTTTGTTGAATGCATGATTCATGATTATATGATTACTCATGAGGCTCATGAGAACATGATTTGATCCAATCCAAAAACAATCTAAGGAGGAATAGCTGAAACATTTGGACCCTGATTCAAGCATATGTGTATGTTTTAAAATATGAATAGTCCTATTTAGGGAACTCGATTAATCCTCGTCTTAAAGTTATGCATGTTTAAGTACATTGCTGGACAAGAGAGATAAGACACTTGAAATAGGATGTGTGATAATAAAGCAAATTAGTGCAGATCTGCACAAGATGGCAGTGGTTTGATGGTGTAAAAAATGCATCAATTCAATCTGTGAACATATACTGTCTGGTAGCCAGTCAGACTGGACATACTGCCTGGGCAACTGGGAGACCCACTGGTCTGGGGGAGCCAAACAGCCGACCTAAGTATCTCAACACAAGCTTCTATTTATTTGCCATAGAATAAGGAATATACAAACAAATGTGATATGACTGTTGAAATGGCTTCCACGTATCGAGTGGTGGAATGAAGATAGAAGGATCTGTTGAATTGCAGATGCAGTGCTGCGGTATGGCCTGATGTTGCTAAAAGGAAGGTTTCACTGGCCAACCCTCTCTTCTGACATGGGCAGATCAATATTAGAGCATGTTGTCACTAAACAATTTTCAATGCCTCTGTATTGGGTTTACATGGCAAGGTTTTGGTAGCGGGGGGCCTGCAGGGGTGGCTTCTGTGAGAAGACACCAGTAGCTGTCCCCATGTCAGACAGAGCCAGTTCCAGCCAATTCTAAGACAGGCCCACTGCTGGCCAAAGCTGAGCCCATCAGCAATGCTGGTGGCTCCTCTGTGATAAGATATTTAAGAAAGGGTAAAAAATGCTGTGCAACACCTGTGAGAGAAGAGTGAGAAAATGAGAGAGAAACAACCCTGCAGACACCAAGGTCAGAAAAGAAGGAGGGGGAGGAGGTATTCCAGACACCAGAGCAGACGTTGCCCTGCAGCCCATGGAGAAGACCATGGTGACACAGGCTGACCCCCTGCAGCCCATAGAGGACCGCATCGAAGCAGATATCCACACTGCAGCCCAAGGAGAAACCCATGCCAGAGCAGGTGGAGATGCCCTGAAGGAAGCTGCAGCCTGTGGAGAGCCTACGCTAGAGCAGGTTTTCTAGCAGGAACTGTGACCTGTGGGGAACCCACACTGGAGCAGTCTGTTCCTGATAAACTTTACCCCATGGAAAGGACCCATGCTGGAGCAGTTCTTGAAGAACTGCAGCCCATGGGAAGGACCCACATTGGAACAGTTCATGAAGGACTGTATCCCATAGGAGGGAGCCCACGATAGAGCCAGGAAAAAGTCTGAAGAGAAAGGAGTGGCAGAGATGAAGTGTTACTAACTGACCAGAACCCCCATTCCCTGTCCCCCTGCACTGCTCAACAGGGAGGATGTAGAAGAGTCAGGAATGAAGTTGAGCCTAGGAAGAAAGCAGGGTGAAGGGATGGTGGTTTTAAGGTTTGGGATTTTTATTTCTCACTATCCTACTCTGTGATTTATGGGCAATAAATTAAATTAATTTTCCTCAAGTCTAGTCTGTTTTACCTGTGACAGAAATTGGTGAATGATCTCCCTGTTCTTATCTTGACCCACAAGCTTTTCCATCCTATTTTCTCCCTCTGTCCTGCTGAGGAGGGAGAATGAGAGGGTGGCTTGGTGGGCATCTGGCAGCCAGCCAAGGTCAACCCATCACAGCCCCTATGTGGTATTTAGTTCTAACAGTACTACCATCCATGCACAAAATCTTTCCCCTAGACTAAACATACTGCAAGTCTAATCTTGTTTGCCATTTAGAGTTAGATACTGACAGTCTGGTTTCACTTTACCACTTCCTTTAAAATGTTTATTTTGTTATTCAAACCTAGACTATTAAATGGATTCTGAAAATGTTTTTCAGATTTTTAGGTGCTTCACACAATCTTATATGGGCAAGATTATTTTCAACTTCTTCCATTCACTTGTCCCACAGGGTGGTGGTTTGAACCTTGTTTCCTAACACATAGTACTCTCCATTAACTTTAATGGAAAGGTTAATTTCTGAATGCTGCTTGGTGGTGAGACCCTCATAATAGGGTTCCAGAAGACTGTTGCTACAAGGCCAATAAAGACCACAGTCTTAAAATTACCCAGAATTACTGGATCGGAGAAGAACTGACCCAAAGAACAATTTCACAGAATCACAACTGCTGAACTTGGTAGGGACCTCTGGAGGTCTCTAGTCCAACCCCCATGCTCAAAGCAGGAACTACTACAATAGGTTGCTGAGAACCATGTCCAGTCTTGTCTTGACCATCTCCAAGAATAGACACTCCATAAACTCTCTGGGTAAGCTGGTCCAGTGTTTGAACACCTTCACACTAAAAAGTTTTTTCTTCTGTTTAAATGGAATTTCCAGTTTTTCAGCTAGTGCCCATTGCCTCTTGCCTTGTCACTGGGCACCAGTGAAAAGAGCCTGGCTCCATCTTCTTCATTGGCCCCTCAAAACACCTATTTATACACAGTCATGAGATCCCCCCCGAGCCTTCCCTTCTCTAGGCTAAACAGTCCCAGCTCTCTCAGACTTTCTGCATGGGAGAGATGCTCCAGTCCCTTAATCATCTTAGTGGCCCTTTGCTGGACTGTGTCCAGTTGCTCCATATATCTCTTGTACTGGGAAGCCCAGAACTGGACATAATACTCCCGGTATGTCTCACCGATGCTGAGTAGAGGGGAAGGATCACTTCCCTTGACCTGCTGGCAACATTCCTCTTAATGCAGCCCAGGATACTATTAGCCTTCTTCATTGCAAGGGCACATTGTTGGCTCATTTTCAACTTGCTGTCCACCAGACCCCCAGTCCTTTTCTGCAAACCCAGTCAGTCCCCATCCTGTGCCAGTTCATGGGGTTGTTCCTCCCCAGGTGCAGGACTTGGAATTTCTCTTTGTTGAACTTCATGGGATTCTTGTTGGCCCATTTCTCCAGCCTTTCAAGGACCCTCTGACTGGCAGCACACCCCTATGGTGTACCAATCATTCCTCATAATTTTGTATAATCTGAAAACTTCCTGAGGGTGATCTCTGCCTCATTATTGAGGTCATTAATGAATATGTTAATCAATACTTGTCCCAGTATTGATTCCTGGGGTATGCCGCTGGTCATGGGCCTCCAATTGGACTTTGTGCCACCTATCACAACTCTTTGGACCTGGCAATTCAGCCAGTTTTCAATCCACCTCCACCTCCACTGCCCATTTATCTGTTTGTCAATGAGGATGTTAAGGGAGACAGTGCAATGTAAGAGATGCAATTTGCAAGTACGGATAGCCATCATGAAATTACTGCTACTGCCAACAACTAAAAGTAGATCTAGTTTATGGCTTTTCTGAAAATAGTCTTACTTTTGAATCAGGGAAGAAACATTCTTGTCCTGGTTTTGGCTGGGATAGAGTTAATTTCCTTCCTAGTAGCTGGTACAGTGCTGTGTTTTGGATTTAGCATGAGAATAATGTGATAACGCACTGATGTTTTAGTTGTTGCTAAGCAGTGCTTATACTAAGTCAAGGACTTTTCAGCTTCCCATACTCTGCCAGTGAGGAGGTGCACAAGAAGCTGGGAGGGAGTATAGCCAGGACAGCTGACCCAAACTGACCAAAGGGATATTCCATACCATATGACCTCATGCTCAGTACATAAGCTGGGGGGAGTTCGCTGGGGGGTAGTGATCACTGCTTAGGGACTGACTGGGCGTCGGTTAGCAGGCAGTGAGCGTTTGCATCACCTCTTGTTTTTTTTCCTTCCTGGGTTTTGTTCCCCCTCCGCTCTCTCTCTTGTTGTTTTACTTTCCATTACAATTTATTACTTTCCATTGCAATTTATGATTATTTTATTAGTTCAAGTATTAAACTGTTCTTATATCAACCCATGAGTATTCTTACTTTTGCTCTTCCAATTCTCTCCCCCATCCCACTGTGGGGGGGAGGGTAAGCAAACAGCTGTGTGGTGCTTAGTTGCCACCTGGGATTAAACCACAACAATTCTGGAGCATATCTTGGGACAGCTATAATAAAGGAACTGTAATTTATCTACTGCACAGTAAATCTAAACTTTCTGCTCTAACATCAGGGCAACTATCAAATGAACTTGGGTCAGCTAATTTGTCAGTGTGTACACAACTGATAGCAAGATATGACTTTACTCCTGTCATATATGAAAAGGTCTGTGAAACCTAACCTGGCACATCTGACACTTTCTTTAGAAGAAATCTAATGCAAATGAAACATAAGAAAAATGTAAAACAGCCACACTGTAACATAACAAATGTAAAGTGTCTCGTAAACTAGAAACAGAAATAGGTAGATTGAACTCTCCTGGCACATCAGAAGATTGTTTTTTCTTCTTATGAAGTTTATCAATGATTGTTGCCATTAAACCATGATCCCCTTCACATCCTGTGACCATTTTTTCTTTTCAAAGAGGTATTCTTTCTTTATAGGCCTGGTAATTCCCTTGGAGAATGTCTTTTATGATCCATTTGTTCCTAATTCTCTCTTTGTCTCCATTACAAAAATAAACATCACTAGTGACAAACTCAACATCATCTTTGTGGTGTTTGTTTATGCCTTCCACTTCTCCTTTGCATGGGAGATACGTGGTCTTCTTTTGGGTATATGTGATTTTGAATATGAAGACTGTATTTTCTCCTGCTTGTGCTGAACATTCTTCACCTGTTGTATCGCCTGCTCTAGTATCATCTAATTCTATATTGTCACAAATAATACTGTGTTAATTACATTTACTGTGGAAAAAAAATGACTATATAATAGCAATATTTGCATCCTTCCTTGAAAAAATAACCACCCAATGAAGCAGGGTGTTGTATGTAATAGAACATTGGACTGTGAAAACATAATGAAAAGTACACAGAGCAACAGCACAAGCAGGGATCTTTGAACCCTCAAGGATAATCAGATTCTTTGCCATTTGTATGGGTGTTTCCACAAACCTTTTGACAATGCACATTATGGCACTTCTGAACTGATATATCAAGGAGATTTATTGAAACAAATGGCTCATGAATTGTGGATCGTCATCAGATGAAATCCCACAGCACTCAAACTGTGATTTACACTGCATTGTTAAATTGCAAGTTCATGCTTTCATAACATCTTGTAACAGCTCAATTATTTAAAAATAAGATGTCCATGGATGGAAGAGTTCTTTTTAAAATAAAAAAGACTTCTATATTTTACTTTTTCTAAAATACATACTTCACATTGGAAGTCTTGATTTGTTCTTGGCCAGAATAAAATATTCTGGAAGCTGCATGTGTGATCCTCAAGATGCAAACAGCTCAAAACCAAAAAGATAGCCATCAGTGGGTATGTTATAAATATATATGGAAAAAAAAAGGAGTTAATTTGATAGAAATAAAGTCATCTTTACATCATTTCATTTTCCACAATGGATCTTCAGCTCCTGTAGAAAACTAGAATATTTAAATGTTTGTGGGGTGACAGAAGGGTTTTCTTGCTGGGGGGGGGTGAGGGGTTACAAAATAATTTTTGCAAAAGTACTTGAAAAACTCACAATCTTAAGTTCTTTGTTTATCAGCTAGATCCCTGTCTTACTCTACTCATGCACTTGAACTCTGACATATAGGAAACATCTTACAAAAATGAAAGGATAGTTTCAGTCTTCAAACTCTCCTTAACCTCTCAGCTGATGATGCAAACAGAAGTGTTAATTAGTGCTAAACACAGTGATATTTTGTGAATGCATTCCAATTAGAAACCATCAGTTTGTTTGACAGAGAACATTAATGCCAATAGAAAGTACACTTGAGTTTCTGGGAAAGTTATTAGTATATGCTGTATGCTAGAAACTTCCTCAGAAGCCATTACTGTAAATAGTGGCAAGAAAATACTGCAGAAAAAACAGATCAGCAGATTCAGATGACTAAGAACTACCTATTTAAAGGAATGTAATACAATGGCTGATTTCCTTTAAATAAGAGAAAGAAGGAAATAAAGAAAAAAAGATATTCTGAAGTAATTTTGAATATGTGTAGTAAAATACATAACCATGTCCAGAAGTAACTGGACAAAGATTTATTTGCAGAATTTATAAACATCCCTAAGTTTTATCCATGTTCTGATGTGAATTGAAATGTAACTCTGAGACTTTAAATATAAGAGCTGATATTTTCCAGTAAATGTTGTACACAAATATCATGTCTACCCCAAAAAAACATATGCTTAAGCTTTTTGTGAGTTTAATAGCTTTTATAATATTTCTGTCTGCTTGTTTTCTGAAATAGATGATCTGTCATTGCATTCTACATTATGCACTACCTTTTTATTCAGTGCATAAAAGTTATTCACATATTCCTTCATCCATTTAACACAGTCAATGATCACATATGGTACACTGAGAATATGAATTTTATATGCTCCGTTAAAACAGAATGAGATTAGATTTTATATAGTGTATTTTTCTTTAAAAGGGGAAACTGCAGGCTAGAATAGTTGGCAATAATTGACCTTCAAGGTGAGAAGATGGCTAATCTTACTTCTAGCTCGTGTACTTCTCTATTCTGAAATAACATGCTTTAACAGGATTTTAGATATTTGGGAGCTGAACTCAGTGTAAGTGCATTCACAGTTTATAGTCCAAATCAACATTTCTGTACTTCTTTTTCAATTACACTTTCGTATTGCTTTTGTCATTCTCACCACTACTTATGGAAGTTAAACAACTCTTTTGGGTAAGTGAAAGAACATATCACCTAAAAGTCAGCAACGAAGCAAGAATAGACATAATATGGAGATTTCATAAATTAAACTAAGCTGTTCTGGTAAGTAGAATGGATGACACTTTCTTATCTGCAAGGATAGAGCACCAGTAGTGTTCACAACAAAGCACTGCAAAGCAATGGGACTTGGGTGCATAGCCAGATGATGTGCTATCCTGAAAACTAGAGAGATTATTAAAATATAATAATACCTTTGGTTAAGGTCCTCAGGATCTGCCTTGAGTGTAAGAATGAACAAGATATTTGGCTTCATCTACCCTCCTCTGTCTTACATCACTCTTTCCTCTTTCACCCTACTCCCTTTCCAGTATTAATTTCCTTAGTTGTGTCCTCATTACGCTTGCTTTTGACAATTTCTTCCTGTTTTAAGGAAATAATGTTAATTATGGATGCTGAGGAAACAGCCTCACCTAACCTCATTAATATCATTCATAGGAAAATACACAGCTTTAAAAATTATAATGAATTAAGATTTAGCCACACAAATAGATAAGGGTTCAACTGCAGCAAGAAAGAGTACTTTGGTTTACAAATCAAAGTTTGCTGTGAAAATAGCAAGAAAATATTGGTACATTGTACAAATGTTGGCACATTTTAGCAGGTTGCAGTTTTGCAATTTCTGAATAGTTTTGTTTGAATCTAGCAAGAAAAGATGTCTGCGTAGGACTGCCATATTAAATACCAAAACATTTCTTAGAGCAGAAAATAGTTTGATTCCTTTTCTGTTCCTGTAATCGCTGCATTAGCATTCTTTATTTCTGTGACTATTTCAGTATCAGATGCACGATTTCGTGCTGGCAAGCATTCTCCTCAAACTAAGATAACTGCAAGTTCAGTATGCTGGGAATACTACAGTCTTAAATTCGATTATGACTCCTTACAAAACACTGCATTCACCTGCTTACAGATCTTTACTTGCAGGCCTCGGTCTGGAGGAATCAGAATTTTTTTACAACCTGTGATCAGTAAAAGGATAAGAAAGTCTGACAATAGTTTTTTGGGTTTTGTTTTGTTTTCTTTTTTTTTTTTTTTAACAGTAGATCTATTAATTCATTAGCAGAATCGTAGTTCTGCTCTGATTCAACACTTGTGTTCTGGAAAAGGAAGGAAGGTTGATCTGCACAGTTGCTTGGCTATGTAGGTAAATGGAGTTCTGTATGATCTTCCACCACCATCTGCTCAAGTGCTTCTGTATCTCTGTGTCTGCAGGAATCTTTTTTTTTTCTTTTTTGTTTTTTTTTCCTCCCTATTACCTTAATTTTCCTCTTATTCCAAGAAAGTTGCCATTTATGTACTGTTCCACCTCTTCCGCTATTATGTACTGATACAACATGATATTAGACATTTACAGTATACACATAATCATCTGAAATGTGGCTGACAGGACTCCCTTTATAGTCAAAAGATAAAAATAGGGAATTTCTGTCATATCTCATCCTCATCCTTATGTAGAAACCTAAAAATAAATCACATGAGTCACAACTTAGAAGTTCCTATTTTTCTCCAGTGAGTGACTATAAAGGGAGACAAGGATGACTAATTCAAATACAGCCATCTATTTTGTAGATGTTCAAATTAAGTGGCTAATACACATATTATTTTTTCCTTTTATCTTGTACTCCTTTTGCTCATTCATATATGAAGCATTTTTGAGACAATTCTTTACAACATCTACTACTTTCTCTTTTTTTCCTCTTCTTTATCCCACTGTTCAGACAGGAGGGGAATAGTGGAGCCAACTCTTTCACAGATACAATCTTCTCTTTTTTAAAGCCTTCCTGATTAAGTAGGAATTATTTGCTTCAGTCACTGAGACTATATCAAGGAGACTTAGAAGACATTCTACATGAGGTTGGGAAAATTTTGAACACACACACCTCTCACTTGCAGGTGAATGAGAAGCAGAAGAAAAGGTTGTGTGAGAACTTTTACTTGGTATTTAATCCCCTATTTAATTTGCTAGGGCTGAAAGGCAATGATTGAGCAAGAGGCAATAGCAGGAGGCAACAGTAGATTAACAGATTACTTCTGAACAAAATGCTCATCCAGACTGGCCTTCCTGAAGTCTTTGATGGTAACAGTAGATGAGATGAATGTTTTTTGGAAGTGTGGGGTAATTGTTGTAGTTTATTATCCCCAACTTGTTACCACACTAGCTATGACCAAAGGATAGTGCCATTGGAATGAAAGCTGTAATTTAGGTCAATATTTTTTATCCCTGTTTCCCCAAAGACTTCTTCAAAGACTTTCGTTTGAAGACTATTAATATTATTATTTTGAAAAACTCATTATCTTGGATGTTTCCATACAATATTCAGGCTTTAAGAAGTAGAATGAAATGGACTCTGAACAGCCAGTTTGCTACAACTTTCTTCTCCCAGTACAATACAGGCAGTGTGCAGATGGGCTTAGCTATTCAGACTGTATCAGCTGGTAAAACATGCTACCATTAAATACACAGAAGGTCCAGGATAGAAATGACCTCATGTTAAACTACATTGCAAGGTAAATCATGACTACCCAGGAGGGCACTCACAAAAATAGATGACAGTCTTTGTCAAAGAAAAAAAAAAAAAAAGCTTCATGTTGTATATGAGTCCAAGGAGGGCCTGTTGGCCCAGACTCTTTCACCTAGATTGTGTCCTGTGCAAATTCAAGAGGATTCTAGAAATGTACCTCTCTGAAAACACTCTCTCAAATACCATCCATTCTCAGAAGCAGACATCTCGTCTCACTTGTAGCTTGCTACTTCTCAGGCTTCCAGAAACTTGATTGCTGTTGAGACCTTAAGGACGATATTTCTAAACTGTCTAATTATGGCTTCTGATGACTGTAAGAATAGTGGATAATGGCCCTCAGAAAATTTAGGGTTCACAGGATCAGTTCTATAAAGCTCATATGAATAAGATTTTAATAAGAACCCCCAAAGGATTTGTTCAACTGCAGGCAGGAAACTATGAGATATGGCACCTCAGGGATCAGCCCCATTCCTAATATAACATTGTTTCACTCATTAATCACATAGCTTCAAGCAGTCAATATTTATTGAATAATGCAAAGAAAACTTACTGAGAAAACTTATAATGGATTAAAAGTAAATGCTGTGAGGAATACGGTGGGTATCTTGTAACTATACTGTTAAAATGGTGTGTGTAATTGCGTAACAGGGGCAGTACAATCATTTTATGACCTCCTAGGGCTAAAGAAGACAGGAGGTTTTTTCCTGTAGGCAGGTAACAAAACTGCAGCTATCCCAAATGAAACAGAGTATGTGAGAGTTGCAGTGGCTCTGGATTTGTCCTAAGAAAGACCTTTAATTGCAAAAGACCTATCAAAGTACAGTATTCAAATGTACTTGATTGGGTTTGGGTTTTGTTTTTCCTGTGGAAAAAATACAAGAAGACAAGTTATATAGAACACTATAAAGTTTATATACAATTATATATTTTATATAATAATATTTTTTAATATAATGTTAACATTTTTATTATAGTATATAAATTTTTATATAATATATTAAAATATATTTATATAAAATATAAATTTTAAAAATTGGATTTTTTAATAAATATGCTGGCATAAATTATTGCATAACTCCAGTCTGTGTTGAAAACAGATTACATGTGAATCCAGACTAGCTTTAATGTTAACCTTATGTGAAATGATATTAAATTCATCAATGCTGTGATGACTGAAAAAGTAGTATAAAGCTTTTCTTAAGAAAGAATTTAAGAAAACTAGTACATAACCCTAGGGAATAGGGAGAAGTCAGCAATGATTGTACTCTGCAATTTGGCAGTTCACTCTTACCAGAAGAACAAATACTAATGGCCAGAAAGGTTAAACCCCCAAAGTGAAGGATTTTTAAAGTAGTTGGTTTTAAACCACGATATATCACAGCACTCTATCCAGATGACATGTATATTGTACATGTATTGACAATATATAACAATATATGTTTAATAAATTTTGTGTGTATTGGATTGGATTGATTTGCAAAGGAAGGAGAAATTGAGGGAATGAGACAGCAAAATTTAAGAAGAAAGTGAAGGGGAGGGGAAGGAACAAGGAAGAAAAAGACATAATAAATTAAAAAAGGAAAAGAGAATAGAGGGAAAAAAGAAAAGGAAAGAAAAAAGGAATAAAGAAGGGATTCTGGAGTACAGGAGGGTAGAAGGCACACATACACAAAAGAAAGAAGAATAAAACTAATAATCACCAGTGAAACAAGAAGTGAGAGGGGGGAAAAGCCATGAGCAAAAAATAAAGCAAAATGAGGAAGAAAAGATTGCTGAGATCACAGTCCTACCAACCTGTGAATTTCAAATGGGTACCCGCCAGCTGCTGGGAGAGGGCCAATGCATTGCTTGGCTAAATGAAAAGCAGTTGGCATCCTGGTATTTTACATGTGATGAGCATCCAATATGTGACACTTGATCGTATGCCAGGAGCATGCTATGGTTTGAAATCTCTAGCAGCCAATCAGGATACCCAGTGACTACTTCCTTTTATCATTTTAATTGCATGTCCTGCACCAAAGAATACTTAATCCAGCTGCACATGGATTTAGATGGAACAAAATTCAGACTGTTTAAAACAACTGCTCACAATCAGTCCATAAAACATAAATTCTACTTCAGGCAGAAACCTTTCTCTTAGATCAAAGAGCTATACTCATTCCATGTTTTTTATTCTTTAACAAAAAAAAAGTCAGATCAGTCAGGAACCATATTTATTTAATTACATATTTATCTGATAGCCTTCAGGCAGACATGGCTATCAGACATGGCGCCAGAAGTACACCCACTTGTATTTGGCAAGCTCTGACTTTATGATGTTGCAGCACCAATTCATCCTATTATTCTAACATTGAGAACAGTCTCTAATCAATAAGAAAGGTATGGTTTTATCTTAATCATCATTCCTTTACTAGTGAGTATATTTCTTTTCAGGGGGTAATACTTATGCCTTTTCAATATATGATTAGAAATCATGCAGTTGTTCTATGCTTTTTAATACTAATATTTATCCTGAGACAGGTTTAAAGCGATGCTGTAAAATCTCTCTTTTCTAGGTCTATTTGCAGTCTATCTACTGATCTGTAAGAGCTAGAATTTGAGAAAATGCTGTGTCAAGGAGTAAAAAGAGGTAAGCAAAAGTAGGATGAGATCTATTTTAATTTTCCTTTCCTACACCTCCTTCTCAATACTGATACAAATTTCATCACTTTAAATCTCTTGCACATTAATTGTGCTAAAAGGACGTGTATGGGTGTCTGACCATAAACAGCTGCAGAGAGTTCAAAACCAGAAAGATGACCTGTGACTCCCTAGTTGCAGCTCTGGCATAGGGGGTCTAGTTTGATAATATACTCTTTTACTTCTTATTTTTGAATTTACGCAAGGATCTGTAAGCACTTACCTCCATTACTGTGTTCCAGAAATATTGCAGAGACATCCATTTATCAGAAGAATTATTCACATGAGAAAGGCTGCTACACTGGCAATTGGTGGACTCTTCTCATAATACTATTTTGGTTTCAGAGTATATCTGTAATGGGGTCATTCCATGTAGAGATATTCAAGCTATTGAATATTAGGAACAATCCAACTGGGATAACACCTAGCTAGTCCTGCACTGGCCCATTCACCAGCCTTCAGTATGGACTTTCTTTCCAATGCCTGCTTCGGGTTAAGAACTACATTGTAAAATTGATTAATTATTCAAGTGAGAAAAGATTTTGCAGGATGCAACACAGTATTTCACAACTTTTAAATGAGGTCACACAGTACCAGGTCAAACTTTGCTGCTGCTGAATCGCTACCAATTTTTGTTAAGTTAATTCTAACATGAGGCCAGTCTCCTTTTTTTCTTGTAGCACAGGGATTCAGGAATGTTTGCATGTAGGATTTTCATTCAGGTCTCTGTACCCAGCATGAGGTGTAATTGTGAATAAGTTTATACAAGCACACTGAATAAAATTCCATAAAACAATAAACTTATTCATCTAAACTATAGGGTGAATGTGAAAGAGTCCCTGTCCTCATGCTAGACTCATATAATCTGAGTAATTTTTCATCTACTGTACAATATGATGCAACAAATTACGTTTTCAGTTTTAACCTCCAAAGAAAATAAAAAACTAGATAGATAAGCCATCTTCTATATTTTGAAGGGTGTTTTTTAGTATTTTATTTAGTAAGACTAGGCACATTGTAATTGGGCCTTTTAAAGTACAAAATAAGGCAGTGTAAGGAAGGTGATGACCATATTCAAAGGAACATTGGGAATAGTTTCTGTGAGCTCATTATTCTGCAGAAAATGAAGCAACTGTATTTCATACCACAAGCCCTGCTTTAAAAAGCACAGTGCTTTTATTCCCCCAGTGACTTTGATAAAGGTACTACACCATGGTGATTGCAAGCATGTGACCACAACAAAAGTCTCGTATGACTCCCAGGGGCAGCTCGGCATGAGTAAGCAATTCCTAGCACCATCCAAAGCTACATTCCAGTAAGAAATTATGTTTTTTGTACAGCCTCATGATTCCTGCCACTCCCCCTCAACAAAAACATCATTGTTATTATTTCCTGTACATCAGGAGACTTAATGACTATCACACCTAACATTTTAACATTTCTTAGGAATAAGAAATTATTTTCCAGGCCGTTTTCTATTTTAGTCCTTGGTGATGACGAACATGTGCTGAATTTTATAATGGGCCCCAGATAAACTAACTGAGGGCTTCATTCAATCCAGAATGTCACAATACATTTGGAAACAAAGCAAAGTGTTTCCAAGAAATATGTGCTTTTACCCATCACAAATAACACAATCAACTGAGTACTTTACAGGGAAACCCATACTTTACAGGGAAAGACAGGAATTCGCTCCCAGTGAATACACAAGATTTCCCAATCTATGGTTCACCGTCCCTCCCTCACCTTTTAAATTAAAAAAAAAAAGAAAAGAAATCCAGAC
The DNA here is from genome assembly GCF_000699145.1 of Aptenodytes forsteri. Lineage (NCBI taxonomy): Eukaryota > Metazoa > Chordata > Aves > Sphenisciformes > Spheniscidae > Aptenodytes > Aptenodytes forsteri. The sequence goes on from NW_008796110.1 coordinate 248,755, forward strand.
AGGTTTAGTATTTGCTGACATCTCAGTTCAGGTTAGGCTTTGGTCTGCTTTGGTAACTGTACTGTATAAACTTGAGCTTGCTGAAGAAATAGCAGACCCTTTCCCAAATCAGAAGCAGTATAGTTTTATAAGTGTGGGACGAGCCTGCTAGGGCAGAGTGTCACAGTACTGCTGCTGCGCTTCTTCCAGAGCTGTGCTGGTTTATCTACACTGAGCTGTTTCATTCCATGTAAATACATATAACTTGTCTGGACACCGTTTTCTGTAAATGTAGCAAGAGAATAAGAAGCTGCCCTAGCCATGTTTAAAGTACCATACATTTGTGGACATGAAGTCTAATTTACATAATATTTAATGTCACCTCTCATTAACACCATCTTATGCCTCTGATGCAGAGTCTGAAGCAGCATAATGCTCATCAATTAGGAGCTATAGCTTTTCTACTCAGATGCTGTCAAAAAAGCTTCCTCCATACCTTCCTACTTGTAGGCCACAAAATACTGAACAATTGACTTAGCCATTTCCAGCACATCTCTGTCACTCTACATCCTCTTACCCTTCAGAGAGGAAAACTTTGCAGATTAATTTCCACATGTGTCTACTTGTATAAGCCTTCGTGATACCTGTAAATTTCAAACTATGGCCTAACTGTATCACTTTTGTTTACCTTGCCTTCAAGATTTACTTCAAATGAGCCAGCTTGCAGTGCCAGTTGAGCTTTGAAAGGCCTAGCAAAATCCCAAAATCTATTTCAAATCTTACTTCCTCTGGAGCCCAAATGGGAAGCTGACCTGAAGCTTAGTTCATGTAACACAAACTACCAAAAAACTTTACAGTGGTTTCTGTGAACGGATGGCTAAAAACTAAGAACATCACCTCTAGCACCTTTTTATCTGTTGTCCCAATGGGCTCTCTGTCCCTGCAAGCACTCAGCGCTCTCTAGATTAAACCAATTTAGTACAGTCTCAAGGTATTAAAAAACTGTTTGTACCTCTTCTTTTTCCTCTGCACATGTTGAAATAGATGCCATTTTCTTTTTGCTAGCTTTCTCATAAATCTAGATGATAATACACAGGGATCTTTTTCTTGATAGTTTGGCAACACTTTATGCCTTTTTGCTTTGGGTTTTTTGGGGGTTTTTTTGGTGTAGTGTTTTTGGTTTGGTTTTTTTTTTTCTTTTTTTACTTATTGTTGCCAGGGAATGAGGTTATGACTGTCGGGGTTTCGTGGGCTTGGGTTTTTTGGGGGTTTTTTTGGTGTAGTGTTTTTGGTTTGGTTTTTTTTTTTCTTTTTTTACTTAATAGATATATTTTTTCTTGCTATTAATCTTTTATAATGTGGTAATAACATTCCAAATGGAACTAAGGATCACTATATCAGGTTCTGTATATATGCTGACAAAAAAAATTGTAATTTCTCCTATTCTGTTCATTGCAGAGAGTAGCTTAGCACAAACCTATGGAATGCCTGACACAATGTGATCCCAGGCTATGCCTGGAGTCCCATATGTTATTAAATAATGGTAGTAGGTTAAATGCTTGGCAGGGATAAAGAGGTGAAGGTGCAGCGAGAGGTAGGTTACAGACAAGTATAGTGAGTTACAATCATGACAGATGTCTTTGGGAAGCTATTGAAGAGCTCTAAATATGGAGCCAGACACATCAGTTTAATCCAATAACAGATTTTAGGGGTGGTTGATAGGACGGATTGGAGAGTTGCCAAGAAGTACCTGATGGTTACATTGGACATTTCCAGGCTCAGAAGCAGCTCAGTTTCATTTCTAAATGGATTGCATTTAACTTCTTGCTATAGTCATAGAAGGGAGGCAGGACAGGGAGGGAGGCTGCTGAGTCTTATCTTGAGTTCTAGTCCCAATATTGATGTCCCTGTGCCTTTTTTCAGCACAAGAATTATTTATAAAACACTTATTAATCACACAGGGTGGACTGACTAATTAAATTGACATTAGGTTTCTCTAATTAGACAGTGTTTGGGAAACATTTCAAATATGAAGAGAACTGTATTGATGCTAGAATTATTAGTCATTTGATCCTGTGAGCTCAACAAATGACCATAATACACATCCCTGGTTATCTGCATTTAAGTACGCAGGTAGTCACATTTACTTTAATAAAACTTGGTGTCGTTCTTCTAGTCAGGCATTTGCACTGACCTGCTAGCTTTGAAATGCTTTATGTGCCCCTGCTAATCACTTGATCTCCTCACCCATTCCTCTTCTTTCACTTGCACATAGGAGAAAAGAAGTGGAAGATGGGTCTTGAATAGTTTAAACCAGCTTGTGATTTGGCAAGAGAAAACTAGACATTAAAAAGAAGCTGTTGACATCAAAAGAGAAACAACAGTCTAAAGCTTGGCCCTGCAGGACAAAATGATTGTTGAGCGTGACAGCCTCATTGTGCTTCAAGTAATATCTCCATATTCCTTATGCAGGCAAAATTGCTATTCAAAGCAATGGAAATTTCCTTAAAAGGAAAATATTCCTAACAATATATTTTTGAACCCTTGAGGCTGAGAGTTAGTGACTGATGCATTTTTAGGAACACTTTTCTCTTTATTCTAGAAATAGTAGTTTTTGCAGGTGCATTTTTATTCAGCCATATGTGAGGGTGGTTGATCTAAAAAATGTACCTAATCTCAGATGAAAAACTAATTTTCTTCAAATATATTGACACGATTGTGCTAGCATAACATTAGTACTGAGATGCAGGTGAGTATTTTTATATGGTTAGAGAAACCAAGGTTTGGTTTTAACTTTGTCAAAACACAATGAAATAACATTGCTGCATGAAGTAGTATACCTGACTAGCAATAGGAGAAGTGCATGGCAAAAATTCTCGCCTTCTCTGCCTTTTTCAGTAAGTTGTTATTTCAGCATCTAACCCCTGTAGACCTTTTTAGCATTACTCCTGAATTAGACAATGTATATAGAGAATTACAAATTGTAGAGACATATAAGAGCAGAATGGTTAGCTGCTTCTTTTCCTGCTTAAGATATTTTCACACCGATTATGGACAGTGTGACAACCATTATTTGGAAAAGGAGTCATACTGAAAGAAAAGTAGATAATTACCTGTAGGAAAAAGTGTTAGGAATTGCCTAATCCAGTAGCTGAATGGAGAAAACGCTGCCACAGCTCCACATTCACAGGTCCCACCAGTAGTGAAGCTGAGCCTGAATTCCCAATAGGCACACGTGCACATATACATACACCAATACATACACACAGCTGGTCACACAGACCACAACAGGGACAGAAAATGCACTCACGCAAACAGCGTCAACATCCTTATCCTGTTCCCAGCTCTAGCTAATGAGGATGAAGGTTGATTAGTGGAACAGGTATACCTATATAGACATATACACTGCATGGATCCCTACAGCAGCTGGGCTCAGACACAGTCTGTGCAGCAGCTGTCACTGGATCCTAGGTCTCCCCACCACTGGCACGTGGACATACGAGCCCCTGAGGCCACAGCCCTACGCCAGCTACTGATACTCAGAGCCCCTTTTGCACAGTACACAGGCACACACATGATCAATCTCTCCAGTAACTTACTTGGGTGGACACCCAGTCTATCCAGTCCCTGGCACTTGGATTTCCCAGTGACCTCATGCACAGACATACACATGCAAACAGGTCTCTTCATAGCTGGGCCCAACTTCTGGTCTTACCAGTAGCCAACCTGCAGACTTCATGGTCTCTCCAGGAGTTGGCCTGGACCTCCCAGTCCCTCCAGTAACCAATTCTCAGACCCTCTGATCTCTCCAAGATCTGACCCAGCCTCCTGGCCACTCCAAAACTTGGCTCCCAAGTCTCTCGTCCTGCTCACCAGCTAGACCAGCTTGATGTTTGCTGGCAATTACATGCTGACATGCACACCCACACAGCACACACATACTCCAGACTCTCTAGGTAATGGCACCACAGACACACGGGTCTCTAGACTTGCGGTCCCACCCAGTGTCTGCTACCTAGACCTCCATGCACACACATGCACACAGAATAGAAACCCCACAAAATAGTTAAAAATGGATTTTAAAGAGAAGACAGGACAGACTGTGGGTATCAGGCACAGGGCATGGCCATGCAAACATAGTGACCAGCCCCCCTGTTAACATACAACTGTTTTCCAATGCTTATTCCTCCCCAAACTGCCTTGATTCCTCCCTTTGCCCACCTTTGGCTCATTTCCCCAAATATGCCATGTCTTATGCAAAATGCTCTTCCACTGCATCCCATAATGAGGCCCATACCCCTGTATGCAGTAACCCCCACCCCCATCTCCGGTCTGTAAGATTCCCCAGGGAAAACCTCTCCCTTTGACTTGAATTGGTGAGTGTCACCCCTGGGCCATGGGGCTGATCACACTCTCAGGGTAACCCTGAGAGAAGCCAAGTCAGGGGCTCCTGATAACGGTTTTTAATTTTTTTTAATTTTTTTTTTTTTTTTTTAATTAGGAAAGGTATGTATTGTCTTTTACATTATTATTTTTTAATGGTACCAGTTGTATTTTGTTAATTATTTCGTCTGCTGCATAACAATTTCACTATAGTACTGTTAAGTTTTTGAAAGAAAACTGTTAAGTTTTATCAATAGAAATTCACATTATAGTTTATTTTTATGACATTTGCTACTTTTTTATTTCAGTATATTTTATTCTGGATGAAAGACACATATATCCCATCCTCTGCTTTTAACCATTTGCATATAGGAAATTATTTTTTCCCCAATCTCGTAGATAAAGGCAATGTCTGAGCATAGTTTATTAATCCATAGAAAATGTATCATATATACTGAATTTTGTAGAACTTTGAATCCATTTATAGCTAGATTTATTGAAGTTTTTTTTAAAAAATTGTCTTTTTTGTTTGACTTGTGATAGCTTTTCCCATCAAATTCATCTGCCATCTTCATCATCATGCTTCTCCTGTGCATGCCTCACTTTTGCCTTGTTATCTCTTCTTTTTCAACTCAAAAAGCTCACGTCTTGTAATTCCTTTATTTTCCTTCCCTTCTCTTTCTGAGCTTCCTTTTGCCCCCTAGACACGCTTCAATTTCTTGTGCATCACAGTCTTCTCTCTCTTCCTAATGCTTATCAAAATGCATCTTCCAAAAAGTGTTTAAGAAATTATTGTTCTTCAACTCCTGAAACCTTACACTCATGTTTACACATGATAATCTTCTGCATGATTAGATTTCAATGCCCTGCCTTTTAAATTTTTTTTAAATACACATCTCCCTTCAAAAGACCAGTGGTGGGCTGTGTTTCATTTTGTTTTGCTTTGTTTTATCCTTAATAACTGTGTTGTGACAAACAGTGGGTGAAAACCTGGCCATGATTAGCAAGTTTTGCCATTGATTTAATTTACCTACCCTGTCAAAAATAAATAAATAAACATTCTGATATTCTGATCTCTGACTACATGAATAAGATGAGTTGGAGTTACTCCTGGTACAGATCAGTGTGAAAACAGTGTCAGACCTGGTATGTTAGCTAGTTTTGTTGCACCTTTGTTGTACCTGAAGGCAAAACTTCAGATCTAATTTCACTGCTATAAGAAGCAGAAGGACCTTCCCTCAAGCACACACACACAAAATCAAACATTATAGTTTTATAATACTGTTTATAGACTGAGTCTGAATTTAGATGCTGTCATGCAAACCAGAACTGCTATCACTAGAGAGAAGATTCTTTGGCATCTGTAATAGGTTCTTATATGTAAGAGGGAGACACATACTATTTGGCTAAAAGTTTGCATCAGATTTGCGTCAGGTTGGAGCACCATCTCAAGCCTTTCAGATACTGTGGTGGGTTAGCCTTGTCCAACAGCCAAGCTCCCACTCAGCTGCTCATTCACTCCCCCTCCTCAGAGGGGCAGGGGGATGACATGGGATGTCAAAGCTCGTGGGTCAAGACAAAGACAGGGACAGTGCCTACTGATTACCATCACAAGCAAAACAGACTCGGCTTAGGGAAAATTAGCTTAATTTATTGAAATAGATAGATTTGGGTAGTAAGAAACAAAGACAAACATTAAAACAACACTTTTCCCCCACCTTTCTCCCAAACTCAGCTTCACTCTCTCACTCCTGGCTCCTCTATACACCCTGAACAGTGCAGGGGGGTGGGGAATGGGGGTTGTGGTCAGTCCATAACACTTCGACTCCAGTGTTCCTTCCCTCTCACTCTTTTCCCCTGCTCTAGCGTGGGCCCTTCCATGGGCTGCAGTTCTTCAAGATAACCTTGCTCTAGTGTGGGCTCTCCCTCACTAGGCCTGAGTTCCTTCAGGAACTGAGTTCAGGCCTCAGTTGGCCATAGGCCTCAGTTCCTTCAGGAAATATCCACCTGCTCCACCATGGTCTCCTCCAGGGTCTGCAGGAGAATCTCTGCTCTGGCACCTGAAGCACCTCCTCCCCCTCCTTCTTCTCTGACCTTGGTGTCTGCAGGGCTGTTTCTCACACTTTTTTTCCTCTTCCTCTGCCTTTGCGGCATTTCTTTTGCCCTTTCTTAAAGGCGCCGCCATCGTGGCCGAGGGGCTCAGCTGTGCCCTGCGTTGGGTCGGTTGGAGCCGGCTGGAACCAGCTGTGTCCGGCACGGGGCAGCCCCGGCCTCTCCTCACAGAGGCCGCCCTGCAGCCCCCCCACCCCGCTGTCAGCACTGGGGCACCTGCACCCAGCACAGATGGTCAAGACCCATTGTGCTGTGCTGGCTTAGAAATGAATCATTCCCATTTCACTATCACCAAAGTTTAAATTTGCATATCGTTTTCAGAAATTCAATAGTATTTACATTTGCATAAGGAATGTGTAAAATTGTGGGTGTGTTTTCTTAATTTCCAATCATTTTCCAGTTTTTCAAAATTCTTCATGAACCTCTTAAGAACTTCTAGCCATGCAGTTGTTTGTAGTCCTCAGGAAAAATCTATTTACAATCTTCATTTTTTTTTTTTTTACGATATTGACATTAAACCTCCACAAGGAGGGTGAGTACCTAAGCCACCTTTCCTTTCAGATAATTGCAGAAAGCAGATAAACCGCTTCACTGAATCTCAGCAGAAATGTAGGCATTATGTAAGCTATTGGTAGAAACTGAACCATCTACCTCAGCGAGGTCTTTGGGGAACTACCCAGCTCTATACCGCAGCAGCCAAATATAACCCACAATTAAATTTCACTAATTATATAAAGAGTATTCCAACAAGTGTAATGCATGAGACCTCAAGCCACCTCCCAGTATTATTTTTATCTTTTCAACCCATGTATCACTATAAATACTGTAGCAAAATCTTCCTTCATCTATGTCTTCTTTAAAAGATTCTTAAACTGATGAAGTTGACTAATAAAGTTTAGGGTCACAGTTGTCAAAATAATGCAGAAAATAGTGTTCTAAATGCCAATATCAGGAAATTCTGTGTCAGCCAGAACAAACTTTGCACAAAATGCAAAAAGAATGCAGAATTCTCCTGGGACTTTCTTTTAAAACAAAGTCTTCATACAGTCAAAGAAGTTACATGAATGCCTTATGTCCACAGGTTTTTTTCTTTTTAATTTTTCCAAATAAATATGTATTTGAACATGCATCTGGAAAAACTTTGCCATGTCACATTACTGAAAAAAATTTTGAATTCTTCAGTATATGAGAGTGCATCTCCTGCTGACATTTTATCATTGATTTAACAAGTTTTTTTGTAACAGAGATTTTGGTCATCAGTACCAAAATCCAAGTAAATATGATTTTGTAGAGAAATGGAAGAAAAAAAGGAGGAGAGTACATGGGAATGATCTGAAAATGGTGGGAAGTCTAAAAAAGTATAAATCCAAAATTAAAAAGGTCTTTCTGCCAAATCTGCCCAAAAGCTTTCATTTGTTTGGGTTTAGAAGGATTTAGAATATAAGCAAAGAAATCAATACAGTGAAGGAAAAAAATCACCATGACATTCACTTTGCCTCTACTTTTTCTGACCAGTGCCATAAAATTCTGACAATGCCTGAAGTTTAAAAATAGTCAAGCTTTTCATTGCAAAGCTTAAATGCTTTCTTTAGGTTTCTATCAAATGATGCCTTCAGGTACCAGTGTCACTTCATTTATTATTTGTTGCAGTTTACCATGTCCAGCAAATAGATTTACTTTATCTACAGCTCCACACCCTGTAGCTGTTTATTATGAAAGGAAACCAGGGGCCCTAACAGCTTGAGAGATACTCCTATTTGGGCTACCATAGCAACTAGTATGTGTATTAAAGCATAAGTCACATGGCTTAGTTTCCTAAGGCTAATTAATTTCACTAATTATGGCCTCATACCAGCTGCAGAATGTGTTGGTGACCTAGTGAAATCAGCTGTGGACAATTCTTTTCCATATTATGGTGGTACGACCTCGCCATGTGAAAATATTAATGTCATTATGAGAATTGCATACAGTATGTACAGAAAACAAATACTGCCGCATGATTAGAGACTGGACCATGGGGCCTTGAAGATGTTTAATGTAGACTTTTAAATCTTCTTTATTGCTTTCTCTATCATCTGTCAGTATTAAATAGGTTATAAAGAGCTGAGTAGTTAAGCTTAAAAGATTGTCATTGAAAGGTGGCTTAATTCACCAGCTTTACAAAGGATTTATGAAGCACCTACCACTTAGGGCAATACAGCTATATACATAAATATATATTTAATATAGCAGTATCTACCAAGCAAGTAAAAACTAGCTAGCTCCCGCTTGTTTTATTTTTAATATATTGCAAAAATAATACTTAACTGAAAATCTGAAATTATTTTATGTCACAAATAGCATTGACTGTATTACAAATTAGAAGGCCCTAAGTCTCTCTGCTTTGCCTGTACAACTGAGTTAATTTTAACACTCACCACATATGCAGTTTGATCTGTGTTTTAATAGAAAAGCAGGTGTCTACCTAGGCTTTGGGGAGCAATTAACAATTCATTTTGTATAAAACCACAGTGTCTCACTGGCAAAACTAATTGAAGTAAATAAGACATTTTCAATCAGCTAAGAGAAGGCATTAAAACAGCCTTGCAAAATTGTCATGACAAATTACCAGCCAAAGCACAAAACCTTCTCAGACGGCCTTTACCATGGTGATTGATGAGAATGAAAAATTAATGATATCTTACTGGCCTGTCAAAAGAAAAATTGCTTGCCCGACTGAATAGACTTTTGTGAGGCAGCATTAAACTATGGGAAATTAATAAAATACACAAATGTATTTTATTTTTTAGCATAATTATTAGCAGTGCTGTTTCCCCTACAGTGTGAAAAAAAGCAAAATTCTGCTCTCATCCCCACAGGACACAGGCTTCCTCTGTCTGTGTATGGCTTGAGGGTAATATCACCAAGTCAGTAAAGGTGATACTGGGGAAACTGTGCAGTTAGGATGGACACAGAAGAAGACAAAAGCTGTGCCTGGTGCATTCATTAGCATGCAGACCCCAGTCATTGCCCCCAGAATGTGGGGTGCACGGAAGGACAGACTGGCACTTCAGTCCTGGCTCTGAAGATAAATGGGCCCACCTTCCCACACCCTGTGCCTATCCCCATTAGTCTGACAATGAACCATTACAAAGACTTTCTCAGAGGTGGGACTAGGTAGAAGATCTGTGGATGGGTAAAATACAGGTCCAGAATAGCCAGATGAGGAGTTTCATTAAATATTGTACTTGTGTCTCTAGTCAGAGGGGGTTTTTTCCCCCTTTTTTTCTAGTTGCCATAATGGACAAGTAGTCATTATGCATCTTATTCCTGTGTCACTTCCTCCTATGACAAGAGTGTTTTTTTTCTGAATAGCTGCATGAAACAGCATGAGAGTATATACAAAAAAACCAGATTGTTCAACAAGTGAGAACATCAAGACATTGACCATAAAATGTGTTATTGAGATTTTAATCTTTTAATTTCATTTTGTAATGTGAATTTAATAATCAAGTGTCTTTTGTGTGTAAGAAATAACTCCTCTAACATAATATTCCAATAAAAGAAATTGTCCAGGAATGTTTGTTCAAGGAACAGCTTTTTCTCCTTTTTATGATTGTCTATGATGTGTACTTGTACCTGGTAAAAATACTGCTTTCTTACTGTCAGAGTGTGATATATTTTAGGCTGAGATAAAAAGTACATTGTATGTTTAACAACTATATAATGTGACTTGTCAACATGATTATCTATCTCCCAGTTTATAGAAAAAGGACATTGAGTTTATTGAAACAAATAGCCTAGAGAGGTTAGCAGGCTGAAATGCTTCCTAACTGCAACAACCCTTGTGAAAAGAAGGGTAATTAGGGAGGCTGGCGATTAAGAAAGGGCTCCAGTCTCTTTCTGAAAGGTCAGATGTTGTGTAGACTGCAACTAATGGTACTAATTTTACTGCATCTTGTAAAGAATACTTGTCAAAATGTAGGTTTCAAAGAGCTAAAAAAAAGGGCGGGGGATTTCCATGAATAGAATGAAAAGGAAATATAATCTTAAAATTCTTCCTCTCAGGAAAATAGGCTTCATAACAAAAGCAAAAAGACCCCAAGAAGAAATAATTGCCCACAAGGAGATAATCAGTTATCTATATTTAATACTTTCTAGAATGCATATCGTGAAATCACGTCATGAAACAAGTAAGTCTATGCATCTCTCTGAACATGCACGGATCTGACAATGAGATGCAGTGTGCAACAATGATCCAAAGGACACACACTGAAAATATGTTCAAGTAGAAAAATTGAAATGCTATGGGATTCTTTTCTTTGGTGCAGATAATTTTTTCTGCAGTGAATGGACATACAATATGTGGCACCAGAGCTGATTTTAAGAATCAAATGAATGATGTCCTTCAAAGGAGAGGTGTGGGCATGAGTGTTTTACTTTTTCATCAGAACTGAGCAATACTTACATTAACAGCGGATCATCATGTTTCAGAACTCAATCCACTAAGCACAGAAATAAAGAAAAGTTACTGAGCAGCTAAGTTACCACATTTACAGTGCTGACAGTCAGAAATGGTTAAATCAGAAGAATCATGGGTGCAGATTTTCCTTTTTCAGTTTGATAACTATTGGATATTTGTAGAATAGATGCAGTGACTTCTGCTTGATATACATACAGTGTAGTAAAAGACTTTGAAGAACACAAAAAACAATTTACTGCTTTTTTTTCAGTTTGAAAATATCTCTAGTAATAATTATAATGATTTTTTATCTTCATGCATACCACCTGATATTCATGTTGGTGAGAGTACACCATGATAGTTGTAAGACACAAATGTTACACTCATCCAAAAAGTAAGAATTTTAAGATATCTGTGAATAAATTCCTTTTAAATTTTATTTTAATTTAAAATCTGAAGGTCATCAGTCATTTTCTTATAAATCAGCCATGGATAAATATTGTAGTACAATCAGGTTTTGTTTCTCATCTCACAATAAATTCCCACTAGTCAAATTCTATGAACTTCTATACCACTCCAAAGTTACAACGCATTAGCTGTGAGACCAACTCAAAGCCTCTATCTCATTGCTATTTAATTATATATATTTACTTTTTGGATGTTTTTTCTCTGGAGCATGCAGCTACAGAAAGTGTGGGTTTTAATGAAACTTTATCATGAACTAAGCCTGGACTGGAACAAAATAGGATTTTTCCCAAAATTCTGTGTAACCTGCCATCAGTCTGTTAGTATAATATATATATTTATTTTTTTATATGAAAGACAATAGTATATATATTACTCTAGATATTATATCACGGATAAATCACTATATTGATTGCTTAATCAGTACTGTTGGTCCTTAATGTTGGTTGATCCAATGCTTATTTAAGGACCTTTCCTTACCTCCAGTCAGCTTTGAAAGAGATTAATGGGGAGCACATGTTAATGTAGAAGTGCAGAAAGAAAAAAATTGGATTTTCAGCTCATACTCTGTGTCTCCTGACATGTGAGAATTTAAATTCCTCACCACAACCCAGGACTCACACTTGCCTGAAAACAATGCAAAATCTTATGCTTATCTATACACATAGTAGACTGAGTATTTCTTTAGCTCCATTAACCAGATTTCAACATATGGTGGAGAAAGTGAAAGGATAGTGTTGATCAGCTGTCTTCTGCAATAGATTCGTATGATATGTTAACCTTATGAATCTCTGTCCTGCTTTGATATAGACAGATCTGTGTGACTTGGTAGTGTTGACTCACAGGGTTGGACTGAATGTCTCATCGGTAGTGTTCTTCTTTGAGATATGCCAGGGGATACTTTCAGGAAATGGCCTTCTTTGTCCTGATGACTTTGTTCTATGGGACAGAAGTGATTAGCCTTATCACCTGTTTTATCAATATCTGTGTGAGGTTGGTGGAAAATTTATCAAGTAAACTTGAGAGAAGCTTTGCCTCAGTGATGACATCCATATTTAAGAGGCAAAGAACGTTTAAAGCTAGAAGGAATCACACCTTCATTTGATCCGACCTGGGGTTTACCAGCAGCCTTTGAACTTGACCCAAATACTCTGACCTCATGTCAAAGTAGTGATGCCATCCTGCAAGAATTCAAGAATTATTAGGTCAAGAATATGCAAGAGGGAGCACAGTGCTCTAGCTTAATGTTGGGGACGCTCAGCTGATTGGGAAACCATGAATTCTGGCCCCAGGCTTATGTTTGCATTTTCTATGGAGCCACTGGATAACAAAGATACAGCACTCTTCCTGAAAGTGGGACATGAATTTAAATGCCTTCGGACAAAGAAGACTGAAAGGATGGGATCTTCTGTAGCCGGAATGAACATGCAAATCACTAGGAAACCAAAGAATGATAAGTCCCACATCCTTTCTCTGTGTCTTTAGAATAAGGTCGGGTGAGTTTTAAAAGAATTTTATCGAAACAGGATTTTCTTAAGAGGCTATTAATAGTAGTGCCCTGCGTTGGTGCCGGCCTTCCACCTATACCTATTCAGGTTATATTTGCCCTTTTAAATATTGCCATAATATTTACACTTTCCTGTTCCTTTAATACTTCTCCAACATTGTTAAAAAAGGCTAAAAGCTCCCTTCGTTCAGAACATCCAAGATTCATAGGGATATATTATGTAGTTCTGTTCATAAAAATATATTCATCACTAGAAGTTGTTGTTTAATAGTCATCATTTATAGTCTAGTGCATCTAACACTCTGTTAGGAAATGCATTGTTATGCTTGCTTTTTCCCAAATTAAAGGTGCATCTGTTGAACAACACTGCCTTTTTAGGTTCATTTTTAGTAATTTTGCTGTCTAATACCATTTACCAGGGTTGCAATGAAGGCGTTCATAATACCACTAAAAACAACTTGATGTTTCTTAGCTGCCACAGGTTTTATTATTTTTACTGTTGTATCATTAACTTATCTGATACTTTCCCATTTTAATTCCATACATTTGAATTTCCCATTTATCTCCACTGCTATTTCCCTTTCTTTCTGTTAGCAGTAAATTGCTTTCTCGTATCTAATTGATTCCTTCTCCTTGCTCCTGGTTCAGATGAGTTTGCATCAAAGTTTGTTCTCTTTCATGATTATGAGGTCTTGACATTTTTAGCCATTTTCTCAAATAATTTCCCTTGTTAATATAAAACATTTTCTTTGGACTTGACTTTCTTTTTTAGTGTATGTTGTATGTAACCGCTCTCAGAGATCTAGTATATTACAGATGGAAAGTCCTCAGTAATCAGGTCATATTCACTAGTACCTAGGAAATCATCAAATTTAGCCCAGCAGGTGGTTATTTCATTTTATCTATCAAGACTTGTTCTGAAAATAATTAGGTCCCATAAAGCTATACTATGGCAAAAGTAGTACCTTTTATTTTAGAGTAGTAAAAATTTCTTTTCAGAAATTGGCTTCACTTTTGCAACATATTGCCCCAGCTACAGTATCCTGTGACTAAATGACCTATTTTTACAGACAAAAAGATATTTAGGAGTTCTTTCTGCTTTTCCTATTTAATTCAGTGACTTGTAAGGCTATGTTTATTTTACAGGAAACACATTCCCAAATTCAAGCAGTCACCTGATTCTTATTCTCCATGGCAGGAATTTGCCTTCTTGCCTTGGTTGGAAGAACCAACTTCCCCACAAGCTACCATAAAAAAATAACATTGGACACTCACCTCCACCAACAGATGCATCACATCCAGGTTCGCATTGCGACTCAATGACTAGAGAGCCAGAACATCTTCAATAATTAACTAGATACTGCCTAGTGGATTCAACCAGAGTCCCTTGTTTTCAGGAATCTAGCTTAAAAAAACCCAAACAAAACAAAACAAAAAATAATTTCTGTCATGCATTATTAAACATAAAAAAGGCTTAGTTTTAACAGCCTGCTGTAACACCATTACAACACAAAGTTGGCCTATGCCTCTGAAGAGTGGAAAGACCAAACATCTTATCTTGGCATCAACATGGCTCAGGCAATGCAATCCCTTTTTCTGTATGAAGCAATTGAAATTTTATTAAAAAGAGAGAGAACATATCATTAAGTTATGATGACACGGCAACAACAAATATCTCTCTCCTATATTCTTCTCCTATATTCTCCTCAAAATTTATTGTTGGAGGCTCATACAGTCCCAGAACACAAGGCTTTCAGAAGAATTAGGAGGGGCGATGTGGCTGGAAGAAAACTGAAAAAAAACCCTTGCCTCTTTGTTCTTTTGCTTGTTCATTCATCTTCACACAACATCACACCCCACCAGTTCAGGTGCCTTCTGACATCTAGAGCACCTTTCTTACTGATGCTACCTCACTGCCTGTGATTGCCATGTGGTCCTAAGACACATGGCAATGTGAAAACTTCTTACCCAGCGAACTCACATGGTTTCAGGATGAGGGTTCTCTCATGGGGAAAATGACGTACATAAGTAAATAAATAAATAAATATATATATACACAACTTACCTTTGTAAAGTGTTTTTGTTTTGGGTTGGGGGAGGGTGTTTGTTTGTTTTTATAGTTGGAAAGAAATTGTGAGGTTTCGGTTCCTTTCTGTTCTTTGTTCTTTGCTTACCTCTGTCAAGTGTTTTTGTTTTGGGTTGGGGGAGGGTGTTTGTTTGTTTTTATAGTTGGAAAGAAATTGTGAGGTTTCGGTTCCTTTCTGTTCTTTCTATTCTGGTGGTGAGTGCCCCATGTAAAATGATAATGTCATCGTTACACTGCTCAACACCCTGACCCCCATCTGGAACAAAGAAGGTTTAATGACTGGATTAGTCTGAGCTAGTGTAATTCCTACCATTTACCCATAGCCATGGGTCCCTATTCTCCACGCTGAGTGGAATCTGCTCATGCATCCAGAATAAAACTACTCATATTTTGATGGATTAGTTTTCAGCAAAATCAGCAAGCTAATCCAGTCCACCACAGAGTTCAACAACTCCTCGGTGTGTCAAAGGAAAGAAATGGCTCATGGGGAATGATGACAAAGAGTGAACTGGGAGATTAAGCACTCTTTTTGGTGACAGTGTAGACCAAATTCAGTTCAACCCAATAGTGAAACTGGAGACCTGAATCTGTGTTTGTCCATTTCTTCTTTTACTTTCACCACAGTATCTTCTCTATAGATTTGTCACCCTCACACATCTCTTTGGAACTGCAGCTTTGGTGGTTACCAGGTGGTGATAGGACCCCCCACTTAAATCCATGCAGCTCTGCTCTTAAAGTCTGCAACACTAGCAATGAACTGGTTGCATAGAAGTGTGTAGAATGTGCCAGTGAAAACCAGATGGATTAAAAATCAAAATGGACTTTTCACATTTTCTTGTGGTTTTCATCTCAATACTTTGTGATTCAAGTCTGAGGTGAGATTAAAATGTCCTCTGATTGGATCTTATTAAGTATAGTTTACCTGAATTAAGTATAGTTTACCTGCATTTTTGTCAATCTGTGAGGAAAAAAATGTGTTTTATTCCAATACTTACATAAATCTTAACCCCAAACTGACCACCCACATTTGTCCATGGTGTTAATTCTCTCTATCAAGGAAAAGATGGCTCCCTTTTCTTTTCTGTCTCTAGCAGCAGCTTTACAGATGTAGAAGTGTGTGGATAAGAATAAATGCAGATTAAGGGAGTTCAGTACAAATTTAGGCATAGAGCTTTACCTCTTCCTGCTCTCCAACTGGAAACACTAAACAGATAAATTTGCCCATTTTTAATTTTTATACAAATTAATTAAGTCACTTACATTTATTTGCCACAATACGGGTGCATATGTAATAATGTGTTTATTACAGAATTCCATCCATTGCTGCAGAACTCCTTTAACTTCTTTCCACACAGATTATAAGAAGACATTTCGATCATGTGAGCTATCTCTAATTCTGCCAATTGGATTTCTTCTCAGTAACAAAGAATTCCAGTTCCTCTGCCTTGTTAACAGAACCGACCACTTTTCTATAAACTGAAAAATTGCTAGATTGACAATTAAAGAATTGCCAATCTAACAGTCAGTTGCTGGCTGCTCCATCATTAGATTTCCCACCTACATGATGAAGGTCATTTTATACAGCTCAGCAATCTCTCACTGGAACATGGACTAGAATCCACACACATGATGAAAACCTTCAATTTTGCACTAGTTGTTCACCACAGCTACTTGCTGATATGCTCTAGCACTTTTTCCATTTCATTGGTATAATGTCCTATAATGCTATGACATTGCTTACATATGTCTTAGAGCACCATTATCACTGTTCTTAATTAGTGAAACTAATCTCTTCTTCAATTTGAGCTATCAGCTCTGGTGCCAGTAAGTATGTGCAACATGATTGCAGCAATTAGAAAATAGTGCCAGTGTATTTGTGTTGGGTGGGTAATTTTCTACTCATTTAAATAATTCCTATATTTAGAATGAGGTGAAACTTCTTTAGCAATTCAGCAGTTTCTGATGATTTAGGGGACATCTGGCCTGAAACAGATCCACTGTCTGCTTTAAAGAACAGCTAAGTCCATCATTGCAAAAATGTTTTTGCTATGAATAAGTATTATATAAAACTAAAATATTTAAAGAAAAAATTAGTGAGAAGTAAAACCAGTTTTCCTGCCTTAAACACCATTATTGGAGTGTTTAGATGTGCACATTCTCTTTATATTTTGATGCAGAACTCATTTTTAAGAAAAGCAAGCCATTGATATAGTTCATCTCCAATTTTTTCTTTAACAATCTGTACTTAAATATGAAAAATGTAACAAAACTACAGTAAAATTAGTTAGCATTTTTGTTTATTTTTTCCAGATATTTGTGACAATCCCTGGAGGCAGAAAGTGGTAAAAAGACTCCTATTCCTAGAATCTGAGAGCATGGGACAGGCACTGCGTGTAGCTTCTTATTCACAGAATTATGATTGAAGCATGCAGCTGATTGAATACGAATAATTAATAGAATACTTACATTATAACCTGTCATCTACATTATGGATGCATGAAATCTGTACATAAAGGGGTAATTAATTGCTCAGACTAACGGAAAAAAACTGATTATCCATTTTGCACATGTAAAACAGACCACCAGATATGCTACAGAACAGATGGAGACGCAGAAGTCAGAGAGATGTCTTGCAGTTAGTAAAATTTTGGGGATTTCTCCATGAAGTTTTCTGGAATCAAGCATTCTCCTTGACTTAAACCTTGAATCAAACATTTCCCTTGGCCCAGAACAACTACTTTGCGTTAAACAACAGATGAAAGGGCTGCATAAAGAAAGATAGGATTACAAGGAGAAAGGAAGTATGTTTTCCATCCTTACAGTCAGTGAATCTACCTAATGAGTAGAAAATACCTAAACAAGGGCAACCAGGTCATTTGAGACTCTCTAGGGTGTCCTAGACATCTGCATGGGGCTGACATATATTACACAGAACTAGAGCTTATTTACACACTTTGGGGCCAAGGAGGATACTCTTAGGTACTCAAAAGGTACTAGATGCCTGTGTTTAAGTATCTGAATTCCTCTCCAGATCTTTCCTCTGTGTTACAAGGTAGGTTCCTGCACATCAGAGTCTTTCAGCTGGCTACTTCTGTGCTTTCTAAAATGTATCTGGTATCATCTGCCCCCAAATCCTACCCATCAGGTAAACAGAAGACAGCAACATCACCTTTTTTGTAGTTTGTCTTTCTTTTTCAGATGTTCTGTAAGCAATGAAAAGCCTAAACATCTGTCTGTAGATGAAACAAACAAACAAACAAAACACACACACCCCAAAACCCAACACAAACCCCCCCAAAACCTATCTAATAGCCAGTAATATAGCTGTGTCTGCCATTAGCAATTATTTACTATACAAAAAGGAAAAAGAACATACTAAAAGTTTTGTTAGGCTAGGTTCTAATGATGCCTCTCTTCAAATGAAAAGTGAATCTTCTTCCTAGGCCACACCTTCCAGAATTTCATACACCATATTTCAAAAACCGTATATAGAAAAGATAGCAAATACTCAAGACCTGCCATGTCTTTTGTCTCTTTAGGCAGTGTTGAAGCTGAAGGAGAGCAAACCATCACCCTATCCTATCCTATCCTATGTCCGCAAGACATTCATCGGTTTATCATAGCATGGAAAACAGACACTGAATTAACACAAAGTGTGCCTGAATACACTACAGGATCTACCTCTCTTGAGATCACATTAGTTGGTACCTAAATCTCTTGGTTACCTTGGTTGTCTGCCTGTAAACACTCTCTGCTTTTTTGAAGCAAGGACTGACTCAGTCTGTTCATATATAAATAGAAAGGAAGATTTTGGCTTCTCTAGAGCTCCATGGCCTGCTTCTGATGATATTCATTGTGAAATAGCATTAGTCTTATCGAAATAATGGGGCTACCTAGAAATAAACAATTAAACTAAAAGAACTATAATGTGCATTATCTATCATTTAAGTGGAGAAACATGTTAGTTAGAGTATGCTTCACCTGAGTCCAGTCTTTTGTTCAAAATGATACAGTAACTCATTCTGGGTAAAGATAACTTCAACAAAAAAACAAGTTAATAAGCTATGCTGCTTCTATTTTAATAGATTTCTCTTGTTGGCTAGATTATGCCATGATTTTAGTTTGTTCCCAGTCCTTGCAGTGAAAGGTCTGTGTTGTTTGTATCATCTGCTCTAATGAACAGGAGTTGAAAAAGGTCGTGTCCAGATTCACTTCCTTGCTATGTTCTGGGATTATGAAATAAAGATAACATGACCTTAGGAAAGATCTTTCTATAAGAGTGAATTATTGCTTGAAAGCTTTTTAGGACAAAGGGGTTTATTTTCCACAACTTGCAATTTCTGTTCACAGATGCCTGAACATGTTCACATTCCTCATGCTCTAAAATGTAGTGCTAGGTAGTGTGCTATACACAGTTCAGATTCATGCACTGGTCTTAACGGTTCATTTCATTGAGAAAATTCTTTGGAAAATAAGGGATGAAATTGTCAAGTGTCATGTGTAGGCCAATGGGTTACTTGTACGCCTCTGAATTAATACAAGGACTGTCTCCTGCTATTTGTTAAGCACCTTGCACAATAGGCTCCAGATTCTGGTCAAGACCATATTAAGAGGGCCTGAGACATACAGCACAAGTGCATTTTGCTTTCCATTCTCACACATTCTTTTTTCCTGATGTCTAAGCAAGCTTACACTGCTGGAACAAGTACTGGAATTGCTATTAGTGTCTGGCTATATCAGGGCTTGGGGCAGAGAGGACTGTGAATTGTGTCTGATTACAACCACTTTATAAGGCCAAGTTGTTTCTTAAGGCAGTGATATTGGTCTAATACTTACAGACAAAGGAGTTGACCTGGGGTTTTTTTTGATGTTTATGCATATAAATAACATTTAAGTTAGGTATGTCTCTAGCTTTTCCTCCATTGATTTTCCAAGGCACCACATAGACCTTACTGCTTTTCAGAGCCACAAGACTAGTATCTAAGTAAAGTGATGGCAGCAGAAGAAAGAACAACAATTTAAACATGCTTAAATATTTTAAAATACTTTTAAACTGAGGAGGAATTTATCACAGATCAATAATGAAGGACACATTTGGGTTTAAGGGACAAATTTACTTTCCAGTTTTGTATAAAATTTTCAGTACAAAATTATATTTCTTATTCTTTGAAAGAGAAATTCTTATCTTTGCAGCGAGGAATATGTCTTTGGCCAATTTCAAAAGAGTTTAAATAATTTTCTACAGGAATTCTCTTGCAGCTGGATGTGACTATATTCTTTGCCATGTTAAATATCTGTCATCCGTCATCTGTCATCATCAACAGGAACCATATAGATACATAAGGGGTCAAATTCCAGGATTCTTATTCATGCTGTTGAGCACTGATTCACCAATGTACATCTCCGCAGTGAATGAACAAGAGGCTAGGCTATAAAATCAGTAGAAAGCTTTCAAGGAGTGTCTAGAAGTGCTGTCTTCTGTCATTTTAAACTTGTGGACTAGAAAAAAATACCTAAAATAATACAAAAAACCCAAACATTTTCTTTGACCAGACTGAGAATCTCCAAGAACATGCTACGCATTCCAGTAGTAGTTGGTGGCCAGCACAGAATGAAAAATTTCTTAAGCCTACACTTGTAAAAGCATACACTTATGAATCTAAGAGTGAATTGATCTACTGCATAGATATACACAGGGTCTTTATCTTGGCCCACCCACATAAAATATGTGAATTCATTAGAAAGAAATTAGTAGTTGGCTTAAACATCACCCTTGCATTTTCTCTTAATGAATTTTGTGCCATTTGGGCTTATAAAACTTTTAAAAGCTGAAATGAATATAATCCTTTATATAAAACAACTGTTTTGCTCAGCAATAAGGATTCAATTTACAATTAGTGTTTCTTACCGTGCAAATGTTTTCAGAGCCTTCTATAATAATAAGAAAGTAAGATAAGGTCAATGCAGTTTGGTGGTAGTAGGGTTGTCAAGGATTTGCACTGACAGAAATAAGAAAGCATAGAAATTTGGCACAATTCAGAGGTTTGATTTCACAGGGACCACATATCTAACTGGAAATTCCTGGGACTACGGGGTTGTGCTGTCTGAACTCACTGTGTGTTTGATACGTAGCTCTGTCCGTAGATCTTATATGTAGCATGTGCTGTGTCAATGCATCTCCAAAACTTAAGGCAATTCTGTGAAGTGCAAAAGGCATCATCAATTTTGGAAGATGAATATGTGATAGTACGTGCTGTTGTATAGGAGTTGTATAAAGCCTTACAAGAAAAATGAATCAGAACAAAAGGGGTAAGAGCAATCATCTTCAATATAACTTGCCTAGATATTGAAATGAAAACCAGTAGATATTCCTAAGAAAAATTATTCTCAAAGTTATATGAAGACAACACTCACAGGAGTAAAAAAATATTTGTAAAAATACAGGAAGGTGGAAGGAAATGAAAAAATATACTAAGAGAAAACTGCTGTAAGAAGAAAATGAGAACAAATTCCACATATTTTATCTCATTAACTATTTCTTCTTACAATTTTTTGACATTATAGAGCATTCTAAAAACAACTAAATACATATTTATAAATGGGATATTCTTATGTTCATGTGTGTGCATAAATAAAAGAATATGTGCAAATGTGCATAAATAAATCCTGGTGAGGGGTAAATCCTATAAGCAACACAAAGAATAGGCAATCGGAGTAATAGCTCTTTCAGCTTTTGAAAATCCCACTCTTTTTCTCTTCAGCTGCCTTCAGGAGCTAGGACATGATACATTGGGGAAGGTGGGAAATAGAGAAACAGAGTAAGGGAAAAGGAATGAGAGGTAATTGCAACAAGCCAAAAAAAAGCAGATGAGAAGTAGAAAAGAGTTTAATAGGCGATACAAAAAAAAGAGAAAAAAATGAGATAGAAATTTCCTCCTTCCTCGTCCCCTTCCCTGCCTTCCTTCCCTTCTCTCCCCTTCCTTCCTCTTCCTGTCATTATGTACCATTACATTGAGGCTGCTGACACTGCTGGCTCCATTTTTTCACTAAAACTTTGTTATCAGATCACAGTTGCAGCATCAGCATAGTCCAAGCCTCCAAGTGCTACTTCTAGCTTGTATTCACCAACCAGTTCAGAACAGCATCTTGATTTGCCCAGCTCCAGGCTTCAGGGGGGTGTCAAATTCCTGCTTATGCAGAGTACTGTTCTTCTAAAGACCAGCAGAGATACATGACATGGATTGCATCCTATAATATATAATTACTGTCTCATTACAACAGGCCTTTCTATGAATTCTGCACAGAATTTTTACACTTATTTGGCCTCAAAATAATTACAAGCAATTAGAATCATGGAATCTTTAGGTTGGAAAAGACCCTTAAGATCATTGAGTCCAACCACAAACCTAAAACTACCAAGTCCACCACTAAACCATGACCCTAAGCGCCACATATACACGTCTTTTAAACCCCTCCAGGGATGGTGACTCAACCACTTCCCTGGGAAGCCTGTTCCAATGCTTGATAAACCTTTCGGTGAAGAAATTTTTCCTAATATCCAATCTAAACCTCCCCTGGTGCAACTTGAGGCCGTTTCCTCTTGTCCTATCACTTGCTACTTGGAAAAAGAGACCGACACCCACCTCGCTACAACCTCCTTTCAGGTAGTTGTAGAGAGTGATAAGGTCTCCCCTGAGCCTCGTTTTCTCCAGGCTAAACAACCCCAGTTCCCTCAGCCGCTCCTCATAAGACTTGTGCTCCAGACCCTTCACCAGTTTCATTGCTCTTCTTTGGATGCGCTCCAGCACCTCAGTGTCCTTCTTGTAGTGAGGGGCCCAAAACTGAACACAGTATTCGAGGCACTCACCAGTGCCGAGTACAGGGGGACTATCACTGCCCTAGTCCTGCTGGCCACACTATTTCTGATACAAGCCAGGATG
>NW_008796110.1:272185-272992 GCF_000699145.1 Aptenodytes forsteri
GTGAATTTTTTTTTTTTTTCTGATTCTCTCCCCCATCCCACTGGGGTGGGGGGGGTGAGCGAACAGCTGTGTGGTGTTTAGCTGCCTGATGGGTTAAACCACAACAGTCCTTTTGATGCCCAATGTGGGGCCCGAAGGATTGAGATAACAACAGATCTGACCAGAGCGTGTTAAGGTAAATTTTTCATAAGCATTCATCATATTGGTTTAACAGTTGCTGGTCACAGCGTTGATTAATTTACTCTCAAAGTTGTCATACTTGCTCTCGAAGTTGTGTTATGTAAAACCTTACTTACTGTATATATTCCCTGTTGTGTTGTCTATCACCTCTGGGAGCTGGATCAAGGATATCATTTTGCTGCATTGTGTAATACTACTGGTTTATGATGTGATAAAATTTTTGGTCGTGAGACTAATTTCTGTATTTTCACTTCTGTATTTGTACTCAGTATTGCCATAATCTCTGTACCTCAGGAGTCACTTTTCAGAAACTATTAATAATTACACCTTTTACCTTTTCTCTTCAGGGAACCAATCTATGGGGGAGATGGGGGAGGGGACACTTTCCCCCACTTCTTCACCTTCCCTTTCTCCTTCAGGCAAGTTACAACAACTCTTGAGAATTTTGAATATCCTTGGGATGTTCAAACCAGCATGGTCCTATTGCTGTGTCTCCTGAATGTGGTTCAGATCATGATCTTGTTTAAAGTTAAACAATTATTTAAGAATAGCATCCAGAGATCAGTCCTGTGACAGGCACTGTGGCTACTCAGACCCCGTTGACAGGCACTGTGGCTACTCCAACCC
>NW_008796110.1:278073-279439 GCF_000699145.1 Aptenodytes forsteri
CCAACACCACACACCACCTCTCCTGCCCTGAAGGACTGTTATGACAGATGGAGCTCAAAGTCATGGACTAAATGAACTCAATGAACATTTTATAGGGATGTCCCATACACTAAGAGAATGATATCTGTGTGTATATATAAAAATACAGGAAAAGTGGCGGTGATTAATGAGGATGTATTGGAAAGTGTGGGGACCTGGGCATAATGTAGATGGTATAGAATAAGGGGTGGATACCCTTCTACTGTGTTGTGGTTCAACCCGTCAGGCAGCTAAACACCACACAGCCATTCACTCACTCCCCCCACCCCAGTGGGATGGGGGAGAGAATCGGAAAAAAAAAAAATAAAATTCATGGGTTGAGATAAAGACAGTTTAATCAGACAGAAAAGGAAAGGTAAATAATAATAATAATGATAAAAGAATATACAAAACAAATGATGCACAATGCAATTGCTCACCACCTGCCGACCGATGCCCAGCCAGTTCCCTAGCAGCAGTCACCCCTCTCCCGGCTAACTCCCCCCAGTTTATATACTGAAATCCAAAACTCAGCACTGTACCAGCTACTAGGAAGAAAATTAACTCTATCCCAGCCGAAACTAGGACAATCTCATACAGTTGGCCTCGGCCCATCAATCCAGCCTGTACAGATCCCTCTGTAGAGCCTTTCTACCCTCAAGCAGATCAGAAAACAGAAGAGAAAAAAACTCATTCTCCTTACCTCATAATTTAAATCTTAATCAGTGAGACACTGGAGGTAATTAGAGCCATACTATGAGAGAGGGATTGCAATGTGAGATTGATATCAAGTCCATCCAGTGGGCCATCAGAGGATGGCCCTCATTCCACTCCACCAGTATGGAGAATCAAGTGAAAACTTAGATTGATCTTTGGGTCCATGCACCTTGTAGCGTGCAGTCTGAATCTTCTGGGTTGCAGTAGATCTGTTATATTGGCCTTTGTGCATGTATGGGCAGCACATATGCAGGTAGTCCAGCATGATCTTTGGGCATGCACCTTGTAGCGTGCAGTCTGAATCTTCTGGGTTGCAGTAGATCTGTTATATTGGCCTTTGTGCATGTATGGGCAGCACATATGCAGGTAGTCCAGCATGCTCTGAATCTACATACATCCCCATGCAACAGTATAGGCTTGGGGAAGAGTGGCTGGAAAGCTGCCTGGCAGAAAAGGACCTGGGGGTGTTGGTCAACAGCCAGCTCAATATGGGCCAGCAGTGTGCCCAAGTGGCCAAGGTGGCCAATAGCATCCTGGCTTGTATCAGAAATAGTGTGGCCAGCAGGACTAGGGCAGTGATAGTCCCCCTGTACTCGGCACTGGTGAGGCCGCACCTCGAATACAGTGTTCA
>NW_008796110.1:279904-309388 GCF_000699145.1 Aptenodytes forsteri
TGTATATGTGCGCTTAGGGTCATGGTTTAGTGATGGACTTGGTGGTGTTTGGTTGATGGTTGGACTCGATGATCTTAGAGGTCTTTTCCAACCTCAATGATTCTATGATTCAATGGTTCTAAAAATTTTACTGGAAAGTAAAGAAAATGGGTACAGATAGAAAAAGCTATGCCAAAGAGAGAGAGGGGAAGTATTGTTAAGTCCAACTGTTCAAAAATTCATTAGTAAGGCTCTGACAAATCACAAAACTATATTAAAAATCCAGGACTCCAATGGTCTGTTATTTTTTATTTGTTTTCTGATTCCTGGAGTATTCAAGGTGGTTTATAAGATTTCACTTCCCCCTCCTGCCCCCTCAGTAACTTTTCCTTTTTTAATTTAATTGCTATTTCTAATGACAAGGGTTACATCTCTCCATGTTCTGGACTTTTTATCAAAATATCAAATATTTTGAAACATAGTCTGGAGCACTGTCAGCACCAGACACCCTCCTGAAGACGTTTTGGCTGGACTTGCTATCTGAGGTGATCCTGGGAGAATGAAAACAGACACTGATGTGCCTCATTCTGTCCAGGTAAGCAAGTTAAGCTTGCTTAAGCAAGAAAAACAAGAAGAATTAAGAAACACTAATCATTCCTCTCTCAAAATACTTTTTTTTAAGCATGAACATAAAGCTCTGGATGAGCCTGGTAAGAAGGAAAAGTATTTCTACCTACACTGTAAACAGAGATCTCTTTAGCATTCTGTAAGTTTTTGGTAAAGGGAAACAATGCCCAGTCCTCATGGAATAACATTCCCTTGTCTTAAAGATTCAGATTCTTCCTTTTAGACTTTCGTGTACTATTATCTGTGTTTTCAAATTTGGCATTCCTGGAATTTGGGGGAATTTCTGGTGGGGGACCACCTGCCACAGTATGTCAAGCAGTGAACAGTTTTGAACAGTATCATGATCACCAGTGAGAAAGCTCAAAATAAAACAAAAAAATATTTATTTCGCATGGAAGAGAAACAAGAGATTTGGAACTTGAGGAAAGGATCTTTTCCCAGAAGATATGAACCATGGGACTGTGAGAAGCATGTACAAGCTACACAGTCATGGACATGATGTAGAAGCAAGGGCTGGATGCTTACCATCTATCCTCCTCATTTCCTCTGGTTTCCCTAGGAAATTAATTTAGGCACATAGATTAGAAAAGAGCTCCAGCATCTTCTAACATGTCTCAGGATTTGGATGATATAGGGACATATTGCAGGAGAGTCTGAGTTGCATAACATTAAGGTGTGTTAAAATGTGACATTTAAAATCCAATGTAAACCTACCTTAGATCACTTTAGGGGTTTATGGCTTCCTGAAAGCCCTAGAAGTATGGATTCATCATAACCAAGGCATCCATTCTCTCAATATGAGATGTAAAAATACTCTTCAAAAGTGATTGTTTAAAATTCATCCAAAGTACCTTTTTATTTGGCTACAACATACAACATATATACGTTTTCCAATATTTACTTGAGAAAATTAGATAACTTGCTTGTGGATTATAGTTCATGAATAATACATCCTCCTGAACTCATTCCAATAAGTATTTATTTCATGCAATAAAAAAAGCTTCTATTTATATTCTATATACTTTTATTTTGTGTGTTGATTTCAGTTTTTAGTATTTTTATTTTGTGTGTTGATTTCAATATTTAGTATCACCCATAGTCTCAGAAAAAGCAGAGTATTTCATTGGAGAGTTCTTCTTCAAGATCTTTAATAGATTTTAGTTCCCATGAAAACAAATCTGTAAAGAATTTTGGCTGATGATAATACATAAAACTTTGCAATATCAGTTTAACATCACTGCTTGATTTCTTTTGCAAATATTTTTTCTATTCTGTTTAAACATACAGAGACAAGCTGTCTGTTTTGGTAATCCTTTTATTGACCCTAGCTACTTATAATATCCACAAACATCTATTTCTAGTGTACCAGAATCATGTCTTCGTGCTTTACCAATATATATGTCTATCACAAGGTCAGCAGGCATAGGATCCTATCACAAAGAGTTGGTATTAGATACTAAACCATTAATTTTGAATTTATTCTTTGTTTCCATGTATCCAAATGTTTAAAGAAAACTACAATGCACAATTCAAATTTATAATGCAAAATCAGCATTATTGAGGTGTAGATTCACAAAAATTAGGAAGATCACTTATAGCAATGCAACGGTAGTTGTTTCAAGTGAAGAGTTTGGTCAGAATAAAAATTACTGTGATGACTTACTTATCTGCAATGAAACAATTTGCTTCCTTCAGAGCAAGGCTTTCTTAGGTTAATGGGAAAAATATATATATTTTTTTTAATCTTACTGTTCAAAATTACTCATGATCAAGTAATGATTTCAAGAACTGAGATTAATAAATTTTCCAAATACACTTTAAACTTGAACATCCCACTCTGTCGTCACACACAGCATGGCAAATTATATTCTATTGCTAGAAAACTCATATGTAACATTACAATAATTATTATGAGTTATCTCTGTTAATGGTAGGTCTGACGAAAAGCTATTCAACATTGCCAGTTGCCTACTTTAAATTAAGCAAGAGCAAATGTAGCTTTTAGACCCAGACTCCACATCACTAGTAGCTAATTATGAAGGGGCCAAAGCTTCCAAAGATACTGCATTTAACATATACTCACATCTGAAGATCTGTGTAACATCTCACATGATTTAGCTGAATGCCTTCATCTGACCACCTGATTGTCTCTGCTAGGCAAAATGTTGTTGGTATGGTCTCTTTTCACACATCTACTTCTTATTCATGTTCAACCAATCAGATGTAGGCATTGCCTAAAGATGAGTACATACTCGAACAGTTGCATGAGTAACATTGAACTACTAAATTAGAGACTGCCAGTACATTATTGGCTACATATGCCATAGGTGACTGATGAAAGTGTAAAAAGAAGGAATCATGATTTCCTGACCTACCTGAGTTGTAGATGGTCTTGGTACCATGGAGTTGCAGTGCAGACTGAGACCTTGAAGTACCGTATTTTCACAAGCACTTGCACGCGCACACACACACACACACACTATAGAATGCCTGGAAAAGAAACACTGCTGTACAGAAATGTGAT
Organism: Aptenodytes forsteri; assembly: GCF_000699145.1. Taxonomy (NCBI): domain Eukaryota; kingdom Metazoa; phylum Chordata; class Aves; order Sphenisciformes; family Spheniscidae; genus Aptenodytes; species Aptenodytes forsteri. The sequence goes on from NW_008796110.1 coordinate 283,035, forward strand.
GCTTGCAAGCTGAATCACCTGAAGGCGTAAGAGGTAAAATGACATATATTGTCCCTACTACACTATTTTGCTTTAACATTATATATTATGCCTCTGCAAGTGGAACCTCTTATAAAACAGGGATAAAAGCCTAGAATGTAACTGCAGTATTGCATTGCTGTACCATTGTGGGATATGATACCCAGATAATTTCTTTTTCCAAATATATAAGCAAAAATGGAGGCACGCTCAGGAAGGATATAATCTTTCTCAAATATGTTACCCTTATACAATGACATGCTTCCTTCAGGTGCACAGCAGAGACACCTGGAAGAACCATGATGAGGTACCAAACCATTGGAGTGACTAAAAAGGGTAAAATATTTTATGATCCTGGAAGTAGGAAACCAGCTAAAAGGAAGGAAGCAGAATGAGAAGAGTATTTTCTTCCACAAAAATGAAACAGCTGTGACAAACAGCTGTGACAAACAGCTGCAGCACAAGTTAGCATTGATTTTGTGGAGAGCTTCTTCAGAGAGTTGTCATCCAAAGCCTGTAAACTCAGGATCAATCCAGCAATGAAAGGTGAACTGAGCATTGTGTGTGAATGAAGGCAAAACTGATTTCAGGAGACAGAAGGAAATCTTCCTTGTTCCAAATTAAGCTGTTTTCTTCTTGTCCTTTCTTCTGAGGACATGAAGAACAGTAGTCACATCTCTTATTGTGTTCACAATTTTTTTATTTCTTTTTTTTTTTAAATCTAGCCTGTTTTGAGACATACAGTAGAGAAGGTACAATGAAGTTAAGATTCAGCAAGAAACAAGAGCTTGAAAACTTAAGAAGTTCGTAGCCAAACATACATTTATAGCATTTTTGCTTTCTGATTAACAACTAATGGACACAACTAAGGAAAATGTTTGTTGAAAATCTGGTCCCTTTAGCTTTAATCTTGCAATAAACATTACTGTAAATAAAACCAGAGAAGAGCAAATTGTATATTCCTCATACTCAAGGATGAAAACCAAGTAACAAAGACATACCACAAATCCATTATGCAAACTAAAAGACCCAAAAGAAGTACAAATGAAATTTCTAAAACACCTTGTTAAATATTTATCTGCTGAGATAAACCATCAGCCTTTTCCTACTGGAACCATTCATTCAGAAGGGCTTGTTATGTGATGTCTTCCATTTCAAGAAGATGTGAAAACTAATATACAGTTTGTATCATGGAACAGACCATCTGCTGTGAAAAGTTCCCATATCAAGAGAACAGAGGGACTAGTTCCCAATTAATTAGCTATTTTAGGAGAATTGGATATACTCTTTCCAAGATGGTTACAGTTGATAAGACAATCATCTGTCTGTCAAGCTGTGTCTGTTTGCCTGTTAGTCTAGCTAGAATATTGGAGAAAAGTCAGAGAGATGTTTATTGTTTACATCTTTCTTCTCCCTCCTCCTCCTCTCACCAAATAATAGCCATCTCAGGATTTGAATCATTGAATATAGTCATACTCTTTTTTATCCAAAGTTGTTTTGTTCTCTTGTTCATGATAAATATACAAATATCCCAGTGAAGGCATATCAAGGACAAAGGGTATTATGGGAGTAGACTTCAGATGTTATTTATAGCAAGATTTTCTAATGCAGAGCTATTAATAGCAACTCATTGCACAAGAGGTGAATGAACAATACAGATGTCTCAGTCTCTGTTGAAGGAGCTATTCTTTTCCTGAAGAAAAGCCCTGTTTGTACAAGGCACCATTTACAAGTCTATTGTGTTTTTTATAGCTATGAAATAATGTTGGTTTTATCTCTTTCAGCTGAGCTGAGCTGCTGGCTTCCGTTTGGCAGCTTCACAACAAGCTGTGTGCAGCAAGCCACGCTTAGCAGGCCCCCAGAGTGGGTGACAGGAAAGATTGCACACTGAGACAGGGAGACAGTGTGGTTTCCTCATAAAACCAAACTTTGAAGTCCCGGATCATAGGGAAGTCTAGCTAAGGGAGCAGGTATTTAAAAAGCCCAAGAGTTTCACAAAGAGTACCAAAAAAAAATGTATTAAGAGGCAATGAAAGGTAATGTGAGCATTTATGACATGGGTATATCAGTAGATCTATTCCTTTTTTTGTTTGGTTTTTTTTCTTTCTTTTGTAAAAAATAATAAGTTTGACACCTTATAATCCCCATAAACTGAAAGTAATCACTAAACTGAGAACATGGGAACACATAAAGAAATGTGTAATTTCCTTACACAATGCGTGATGAAGCAGCTTACTACAAAGCATCCTGGAAGCTATGTCTGTAAGAGACCAAGCAGTAATTACAGTGGGAGCTACAGTCATTTCCATAATAAAGTTGTAAAATCACATCCATGCTTTTGGTTAAGAAGACCAGCTTTGTCTCTAGGGAATGATCAGCTATAAATCCCTGAGAAACTCATTTACATGGGTCTTGAATTGACTAGCTACTTAACAGCTCAAAACTCTACCAGAAAGTTTGCTAGTCTTTGAGAAGTCTTTCCTTATCCTGCTTTTTTGGTTTTACTTCTAAAAGGTCCCAGTAGCCAAATGGAAAGAGGTGCTGGTAACCTAAATTATCTTTTCATCTCCCCCCAGTTTTCCATATTTCGTATCTTTATTTAGTGAGATAAAATAGACCCACAACTTAAGTGGTTTGAAAGTTGCATTGAAAAGATCTGGCAGGAACACACACCAATTTATTTCCTGAAATGCATTTTTCATTGCAAAACAGTTTTTGAAAGTAGTTGTGGTTTTTCTGGGGATGGGGCTTTTGTGCTATTCTCGCAAAGTTCATCTCTAAAATAAGTTCATGGTATTACCACTAGGAAAATATTCATTCATCTTAATGATCTCTATAATGATCTTCAAATAAACTGTCTACATTTCAGGGGGGTTGGTCAAGACTATTCAGGATAAGCCTGATCTGAAAATCTGGTATTATGGAATGGGACTCTATTTGCATGGGGAAAACCAATTGAATCTTTGGAAACTGGGAATAGGTTTTTGTTTTCTGCTCCAGCTCTTCCAGTTTCAGTCAATAGGATCAGAACAAAAACATGATCTTCAAAAACATGACAGCACACACCTTACAAATCTGTCACGTAAGAGGAAGAGACATGACAGGCAGAATAGAGTTTCTTGAGAAGGTTCATTTATGAAGAGAAAACAGAACTTTATGACCTTTTCTTTGATTAAGTACTTCCAACAAAATTTGACTATTGAATATTAAAGGAACTACTGATGGAAAAATAATTAGCTAATATTTTTACTTGGAATTGCATCTAAAATTGTGACTTTGTCTTGACATTTAGTAACAGACAAAAAAATTCTAATTTGTTGAAGGAATTCAATCACCACAAATTATTCATGCACCTTTAGAAAAACAATGACTTCCAAATGAATGAATTGAGAATGAATGAATAGTGAATGTTTTTGACTCTTAAACAGAATGAGAAATGTGTATCCTCTCTAATCCATCATTCAGTTTGTATCTTCAGCAACAAGAACTAAAATGACAGCATAAGGCCATCAACAAATACATTTTAGGAATCATGTACAAAATAAAACCCCACCTCAGTGTACTACTTCTTTACTTGACAGTTTTATAAATTTGTTTCTGGATCATGGATCATGTTGTCAGCATCCTCTGGAATGATCCCTGTTAATAAAACCTTCTCCCTTCTGATTTGCTTTGAACTATACTTGACAAAAATGTTCATTATTATGGAAATTATCTATTTTTCTACAGATTCGACATCTAAGATCACGTTGATCTTCAGATTTAATCAGACACTTCACAGCAGTAAGGTGGGTTTGTTACTAGGCTACACTTCAGACAAGTATAGAGTATTTTAAAGCAAGATTCATTTTGTTCTGGTTTTGTTAGATCAGCTTGTACATGAGAAGATATTTTAAAGATTTCATGGTTGGTAGAAAATGACTTCTACAATGTACTTTATTATGAACGGTTGCATTCATTTCTTGTGATGGAGATTTTGGAATCAAGAACAGCACCACATAAATAGTCTTTAGTTCATTATAAATAATTATCTTTTAGTGAACATTTACTTTCTGAAGCTGCAGTGGAAACTGTAGTCCTTTATTCAACCATATACTACAGGCCAAGTCTGATAGAAACAGCTGAAGGGAGTTCCCCACAACTGCCCAGCCAACAACTTGAAGTCTGATTTGGAAAACCTAACCTCTGCATGAACATTTTAGACACTGCATTAGTGAAACCTGGCCCTTTGCTAAGAACAACCTGACATTCATACAGATTTGGATGACCTGTCTGAAGCTTTCAGCTTTCCTAATACACACTCCGGATACTCCCCAAACTATTTTCATTTTAGCCATCAGCTGTCACTCAGGATCATAAGCAGGTGCACAGCACCATCATAGCTATAAAATATGCACATACTGTTAATAACCTTAAAGTCATGCTTTACCTTGCAAAATGATTACACTATGATTTCAAATGAGACACTGCAAGTTTTGTAAGTTTATTTTTTCTTTTAGTCATCGATACCTGAAGATCTATACATATTTATAAGGTTGATTTTATATACAGAGATGCCTTTGCCTATCAGGTTGTTGAAGACTATAAAATAGATTTCCTGACTTCTTTTCACTTTGCTAGGTCTATTGAGCCATGCCGTGTAAGAAATTACTAGTGCTTGTAAGTATATGACATCTCATCAGTAAGGAATGTAATGATATCTTTGGTTCATGAAGTGAAATTATTTCAAGTTGCAAAGGACCTCCAGGAAAGGGTCAGAAGGTGGGATTCCAAGAAATAAATCATAGGTGTCTATAGGGAGTTTCTTTTGTGTTAAAGGAAAGATTAATTACAGACACAAGGTTTGACAGAAAGTTGAACTATAGGTGGGCCTGTGTCTAGTGGTTCAAGCAGAGGCCTGAGAGTTGAGACTTCTGACTCTTCCTGTTACTGAATATGTGTCTTCGAGCAATTTAATCTTCCACATTTTGTTTACCCTCCAGTAAAGCAGATGCCCTCTGTACTTATGATTTTAAAGTACCACAGATTACTTATGATTTCAGCAAGTCAATAAAGAAGACATTTCTTTTTTCCCTATCAACATGGTTGAACAGAGACTTCATTTCATTATTGAGAGGAAAGTGTTTTTATAGAAACATTTTTTATATTGTATGGAATTATATTCTTCTAAAAGCATTGAGAAATAAAATACTGACACAAGCTTAGATTAGTCATATCCAAAAAACCTACTGAATAGATTCAGTGGAAGTCTAATAAAATGAAGATTAAGTGGAGATTCTCCCATTGATTCCAAATGATAAATGATGAAGCCTTAAATCGGCCCAGGAGTATATCGGACACATATGAAACATAAGGAATAATATCTATATTTTACATAATAAAAGTAGCTTCCACTAATGTGAGATAAACAATCATTTTCACGACCTCTGTATTTGCATTTTAAATTTGTACAATTGGAAGGAATTTAAAGAAATGAAAACTTAAGAGAAAATTAAATGGCTGAAGGGATGATATAGATCAGGTTTAGAGACATGTAAAGAAATCACAGTGAATAGGTTTTCATAAACATTTATGTGTGACTAGTAGAAAGAGTAAGTTTCCCAGTTAAGATGTTAAGTACATTGACAACAAAGTTTAAATCCATAGCTGGGGATACAAACTCAAGATTAGGAATTAATGAAACAGATTTCAATATTGTTGTCCTGGAAGTTATTTGACCTTAGTGAACTGTAAGAAACTCCTTTCCACAATTCAGTTGCACTTATTGACTGCATTAAAGCAGCTTATTTTGGTTCTGATAAATTATTAGTATACCTGAAAAGGAGTTTGATTTATTATAAATTGCTTTATGGCGGGGGGTTATGCAAGCAGTACATTCACGTATTCAAGGTGCATTTACTGCTGTGTTTGATTTATTAAGCATCTATTCTGGTGTATTTTAAAATAGATGACATAAATGATAAAAATTCGTACATACCTAACAATTTGCATATGACAAAACAATATAGTATGCCATAAATAAGAACCCGTAATAACCTATCTTTGTAACATAGTGTTTATTCAGGTCCAAAAATTTCCAGAAATGCAAATGACTTTGTTTACCACATGCTACATTATAGTATGTATATGGTTGTATAGTATATCATATATTGTATTTTATACCTATAGAATAAAGGTGGGAAGCTTGAATCATGTATCAAATAATAAATAGCATCTACTTTCTGCCTCATCTTTATTTTCTAAGTGGGCAGTCCTACACAGTTATATACATTAAAGTTATCTCAAAACAATAGAAATGTGAGTGACTGATAGCAAGGCCTGTGTATGAAAGAGTTGCAGTACCCTGACAACAGTAAATGGAAACGTACTCCTACAGTGATTAGGGCATCCATGAACATCCCAAATTGCAAAGGACCACACTCAATTATGACATATCTTGGATTAGGAAATATGCAATAACATTAATTCTAGTGATAGCTTTCTGTAGTCTACCTTATGTCATGGACTGAAGCTCAGCTATTTCCCACTTCTCCCAGCCCAATCACTTTCAAGCACCTGGATATTTTTTTCCACAGCCCTAACTCCAGTGATGTAGAACTAAAGACATGACCACCCATGCCTTCCCATTAACACTTATAAGAGTATGTCAACAAGGCCTTCTGAAGGCAGATCCAGGCATTCCCTGCCTGCCCTATGAGTTGGCCAGATGCTGCATATTTGCGTCAGTGTGGCACTAAGCCCAAGCTAATAAACTTTGCCACTCAGCAGAGCTTAAAATTTTGAGCACTTTTGGCATGGCAACCGCTGCAATGTGACTTCCAAGTTAGATCTAGCTCACAGATTATTGGTTTGAAAGCAGGGCACAGAAAGCAGATTCACTGCAATCAATTTTTGCCATGCAAAATGTATATATTGCAAGCTAGTTGTCTATGATGTCTAAAGGGAATGGAGAGAAAGGGAGAAACTCCACAATGCCTGTGAACCCAACAGATTGTGTTTGAACTCTTGATAGGTAACCCTGTAAGCTGCTTTTGTCTTCCATTGACAATAGGAGTCCAAACAACTAGCACAAAGTAGACATTTACCTTTTTGAATTCTAATGTTGGTTTGCTAGATGTCAGCTGCACACTCTGGTTAGAAATCTGATAGTCCCCTAAAATTTACTAGGGTTTAGGTGATATTCAGCTTCCTAAGTGAAAGATTAGCATTCCACAAAAGCTTTGCTCAGCCACTGAAGAAGGTAAGATTTCACCAGCACAATTCCTTAAATGTTTGTGTCAAATTTCAAGATTAAATGGCTTTCTCTTTCTTCTCTACTAATTGTAGTGAGTCCATCTTCATGAATGCTAGACAACTAGCTTTATAGAGACCTGTATCGTAACACCTAAAGTTGCATGATATGAATCTCACTTTTAGACCAAATGTTGCTTCATTTATATTCTATGAAAGTCCTAGCTTGACAGGATTTCCAGAATTTGTCTACTATATAGTGAGTTCTAAAACAAGCACAACATGCATAGAAAATTCCATCTAGAGAACAGCAACCCATATCTCATAAAATAAAATTAGTAGTTGATCAATTCACCCAAGGAGTGTGAAGTTATACATAATCCAAGTCCTCAGTCTGATCTGTCCTGACTATCCTCAGCCTTTCCATTAACCTAAAGATCAGGCTTGAAGTGACTTATTTAACATTATTGTCTTCTCTTTAGCTGATATTATTACAATGAAGACAGAAAATGAAAATGAATGGTATCCAGAGAAAGAGAATGCACGTGAGACAGTGTCAGCCTTTCAGGTCATTGACAGGAGCATTCATCTAGCAAGGGGAAATTCTGTTCCCTTTTGAATACTGCCCAAGCATTTTACTACACAGACTATGAAACAGAGCTCAGGCAGAGAAAGAACCAAGGTTTTTAGTTTCCTGATCAAGTCCTTCAGCTGACAGACTGATACTTAAGTTTTCTAGAAGACAGGATGGGTGAGGAAAACTTTTAAGTGAGCTGATCATCTAAATTTAAACATGTAATATAAATGCTTAAGATGAGAGGAGAGGGAACTGAACCCAACATTGTACAGCTATCCTGCTGAATGCTATGGGCATGCCCTACCAGAGATGTGATACACAGGTTAGGTAGCTGCTCTGCTCGGTATATTGGTCTCAGCAGATCCCACTCAACTTCACTCTCTGCATGTAGTGCACTGGGAACATGGATGACAAACCTAGGTTATGAATTCTGGCAAGTCATCATGTGGAAGTCAAATACAATAGAACAAAATGTTCTCAAACCTACATGTCTTTTATGGATCTCTCCTTTTGAACCTAGTTCTTGTTTACATCAAATCCTTCTTTCACAGCTCTCATAATTTAAACAGTTATAAAATGAAAGCAAACTCAGTTTTGCTTCACTTTGGAAAATGTGCACGCTACCAGGACATGGAAGGGGGCTTTATGGTAAATAAGAGACAGATTTTTCATCTTTATCCACTACCAAGAATTTCTTTTTAGCATTACAGATTATGTATTTTCCATTTCACACCTTCCTGAATACTGATGGACAGGGGTCATAAAACATTAAGGGTTCTGTGCCCTCACAAAGTTGTCTGCCACAGACCTGTTACCTCAATTATCAAATAGTAGGTTTTCAACTCTAAAATACAATTTCTTGAGCAGAAGTCTTGCAACAAGTTCCTTAAGTACAGTTGACCTTTCCATGGCTTTCACTCAAGAATGGCCAAAGCAGGTATAAGTCAACTCAGAAACTTTACTTAGCCACAACTTCAGCTAACCTTACTCTATGAATACAAAAAGGCTCCCAGAGTCCAGTGATGTCCTTCTGGTGTCTGTCCTCTTTGACCTCACGTCTATCCCCATCTTTCCAAGTTGTCTTTTATAATCAGGGGACTGCAGTTCTCACCTCTCCCCTTTTTGGATAAGCCACCAAGTGAGGAGGCTGAGTGGACATTTTGAGGATCTCCGTCACCTCAGTAGGGGTCAAGGAGACTGACAAGTCCTCTCCTTGTCAGGGACTCTGTAAAAAAAACGTGAATAACAAATGAAAAGGAAGATTTAAAAAGCATGCATGTGCAATTAAAAAAAAATCCCTCTATTTATTTTAAACAGAACAGTAGACAATACACAGAATAGCTAAGGCACCAAAAGTCAACAAAAATAGAGAGAAGAGCAATGAGGAAAAGATTTTCATGCTTTTTTGACATTAGTCTCTCATTTTTCTAGGGTACTATAACAAACAAGTATCTGTGAAGCTGTTAAAACACAATAAAACTCCAGTCAGTTCAAGATACAATAACAAGAGAGAAAAAGTTTATACTTTTACCCTTTTCCTTTCTAAATATAATGTTCTCTAGCTTGAACTTTGCTCCAGAAAGTAGAGTTCTTCTGACAGCAGATGATACAGAGGTGCAGCAGGTTATGCCAACAGCTTCAGAGATCTATTTTAAACCTGAAGAGACAGGAACAATTAAATTTTTTCTCTCCAGACCATTTTAATGACAGAAAACAAGCCTGTCTGCTTCCGGAAGGATGATATGTTTCTCACTCAGGAAAATACCAGGCTCCAGGATTTTATCCTTTACAAACTCTGAAAAACAGGAAAAAGGATTTCAGTTCCTGATGTGCTAGCAATTTGTGTTAATTCACAGTCATGCACCAACGACTGGATCATTTGGGAAACATTGTTTTCAGGGTTGAGAGTTGCTTGTTGGATAAAAGCAGTAAGGACGTGAAAGAAAAATGCCACGTCATACCACTGATCAAGGTTTTCTGTTTCTTTTTCTTATGTCTTCCTTCCACTGATGAAAGACCAAACTACATTTTGGACGTATGTAAACGGCAGTATTATCAGGCAATGCTGAAATGCAATTAATGCATTTTACCCCAGGCTACCATGGTTGTTACAGCTCTTCCAAAAGCTGTAGTCAATGCCCATGGCAGTTTTGGAATCATTAAATTGATGTTTTGAGACACACGAACCTACAGGATACACTTCAATGAGAAATGAGACATTGCTATTTGATAAGTGTCACAGAAAGACTTGAGTGTCAAATCCTGCTCAGATTAGGGCCATTAGACTTTCCACTCCTGTTCATCACTAGTTTAATATGGTTTCAAAATTATTTTTCTCTCAAATTTTTGCTTTGCCCTCAAAAGTTTACTTGCAGCTTCCCCTCCCTTTCCAAAGTGTGATTTTCTCAAATAAACACTGATGCTTTTGTGACTTCACAGACTCTCACAGCTGCAGAAGGCAGTCTTTTTAGAATTTATATGCAGATGAGTATAGGCAGACAGTTCCAAACTCAAACATATTGGGTCTGACCTGGCAGGACTGCCCTCCCCAGGGGTTAGATGTGGTTCAACCCCGTAATACCGCCTCTAAAGTCAATATACCAGTTGTGGCAAAAGCTGTGTAATGATCTCATGGACTAGAGTTTTTGGTCTCTTGCAGTCAGCTATGAAAACAAAATTAAAAGTTCTTGGTGCCTTTACACAGTCCTTTGGTCTCTGTTGAGAGGCATTTTACTCTTAAAGGTGGGTAAAGAAAGCTGAACACTTTCCCTGGGTAATTTGCTGTGGCAAGTCAGTAACTTCACTCGCTACAGCCCAATTATGCAGTGTTTGCCCTCTGCCTGTGGAATGTCTATAGGGGAATCCTGTAGAATATGCTATGGCCTGCAGGCACTGCAGCACTCTCTTTTAGGTAATTGTCCTAAAGCTGTGACAGCACAGGAAAATAAATAATATAATAAAAAAGGCCAGCATTTTGCAAAACAGCTGGTAAACTATTCCTTGGATCCTTTAACAGGATATATGCAGTAAATATGTAATCAGTCCTCTTCTTTCTGTATCCATTTAAGTACATGGAAAAGCTTCTATTGACATCAAGGCCTGTTGAAACAAGCCATACACATCAATGGTGTCAAACCCTGCCGTGTGCAAGAAGGATATGTAAAAGGAACACAGTGTTTATACCAAAGCCTGCATCCTGCTCAGCAAAGCAAAAGTCTCATTTCTGGCTTTCCATTCTGCCAAACCATAAACAGTTTTTTGTGCAGAAATCTGCACTGCTTGAATAATGCTTTCAGATATAATTAGATAAAATAAAAACTATGTTAACATTGGAATTACATTCAGTTCATTAATTTATGACCAGAGTATTTCATGTATTGCAATTGTGTAGTTGTACAAATGGGCATTTTTAAGTAGCCATGCAATTGTGAAACCTCATTTAAAATAAAAAATATCTCTTACTCTCATACTTGTGTAGATAAAAGTGAGGCAGGGCATAGATCTGCAGAAAACCCGAATGGCTCAGAGAAGGTACTGCTGTATGTTTAAAAAGACAACTAGTTTTGAAATATATCAATGACAACAGAATTGTTGGAATTCTTCATAATTTCATTTTAGAAGAAATGTTACTCTGCTACACTTATTAATCATCACTGGACATAGCAACAGCCAAATACCAGAGAGGGGAAAAATTTCATAGACGTGTCAAAAATATGGGGGACAAGGCATTTCAAACCTGATATTTCAAATTGCTTTTCCTTTTCACCTAAACAAAGCAAAGCAAAGTGCCATCCAAACCCAAAAATAATACACAAAACATTAAGTGTCTTCTGGATATTAAAATCTGAACTGTTTATCAAATATTCTCAAATATCATCGTTTTTTTGTTAGCAAGTAGTTGACAATCTCCTGCATTTCCTCAAAGACTTTACTACCTCTGAAGTTATATTTTCAGCACTTTAAATCCTTGTGATTCACTGAGAAGGTTGAGCATATAGAACAGAACAAACACTTCACAGTTACAAAATGGGGAGACCCCCAAAAAATGAAAATAAAAAAAATTTTTTTTACACCTAGAGCTGTAAAGTATCTTGGAAATTTTTTACTTTGTTACATATTTCTAAGACCAACTATAGTATGGTACTGCTCCCTACTAACGTGGAACGAGGTCTTGCATGAAGTGGTAACACGCATATAGAACAGAACAAACACTTCACAGTTGCATAATGTGGTTAGTCCTTCAAAATTTGAATTTAACCAATTTTTTTTTTACCTTTAGCTGTAAAGTATCTTGGAAATTTTTTACTTTGTTACATATTTCTAAGACCAACTATAGTATGGTACTGCTCCCTACTAACGTGGAACGAGGTCTTGCATGAAGTGGTAACACTCCATGGAACAGAAGGGTTTTTCTCACATGGGAAAAATTTTCCAAGCTAGTAGCTGAGGGATATAGGTATTCCAAACAAAGCTCCACTTCTACACACCTTCAAAGTATACAAGGAAGAAAAAAAAAATTATACAAATGAAGCAATAGATCAAATTGAAAGGAATTAACTTTTATGGTCAAGCATGGCCTTGGTACCTCGCCTTTTCCTCACATGGGCATGATTGACACCCTTAAGTGATATTCTTCTTTCCCTCCATATATGCAGGTTAAGTATGTTATTTATTTAACTATATTAGAGGGCTGAGAAAGGCAGGTCTGCCTTAGCTTTTGTCACATGAATCAGGATCTGTCTGCAGCTTAAGTCAGGGATCTTTTATACAAAGCATCGGCCAAATGTCCTGCTCAGGACCCAGGACTTAGATTCTCACCAAACAGTTTTGCAGTAGGATTAAATGTGCCTTTAAACATGGAGTCACTGAAGCGTAACCTTACTCCTCAAGACTTTAAGAAATACCTGAATGGATTTTTCTTTATGTAATTCTGGGAGATGGAATACTTATGAACTTCTTTGGTTTCACATAAAATACAACTGCAGTTATAGTTTGGCGTGAATGTGCAAGTCCTTCACTGAGCCAATTGAAATCCTAATCTTTTTTTTTTTAATAAAACTACTGTTCCTTTTATTCTTTTTATGTCAGCATGCCCTCTGTCTTTCTTAGTTTACATATGAAGTAGCTTTCTTTATGCTCCAGACTCCAGTGGGTGATAGCTGTTTGGAATTAAGATATAAGCAAATCAAAGGAATTCTCATTTGTCTTTCATTTTAACTTTAAACATTTCAAAATATCTAACTACATTTAGGTGAATTAAAATGAAATATAAAATAATAATATCTTCTAGAATTTGAACAGAACAACTAGAAAAGGGCATGAATAATTGCATAGTGCAGATGATGTGTACTGAACCATCCTTATTAAATCAAGGGATGAATCTGTTTTTGCTATTTCCATTGACAGCCCTCTTCCAGCTCACAGCCAGCTGGCAATTAATGGAATCAGATTTAAAACAAGCAATGGGGAGAAATCAGCTTCTGTGTAGTCATTCTTACAGCAGACATATGTGCGTCTGCTTTACATATGCCTGCATTGTGTGTGCATTTGTATTGGTATTGTATGTGCAAGGATGTATCATTTTTCCCCTGTGTGCCAGTTCAAAGAAATGCAATATATTTCCTAATACTTAGCCTTCCACAAATATTAGGACATACTGTCAATTTTTCTTAAACTGATTTTAACCCTGATTTCAACATAGACAGTCAGATTGCTACTAAATATATATGCTAGATAGTTTATTAATATTTAATGCTATGTTTCTAAAGGAAAAACCCAACAACACAAGCATGAAAAAAGAGAGTCACAGCTGAGATGTGACTGTAGACTTACAGATGTAAGCTGTACTCAGAATAGTTAGGAGTTAACAGAAGTCAGGAAAAAAAAAATAAACAGTGCTAGTCTGATGGATTTGACGCATTTCGTTTTAAAAGTTGTCTGTGGAGGGGATCCAGAAGATGGATTTTTCCTTTTTGGAATATTATTCATACATAAACACAATTTACAGCCAGGATTTTTTCTGGTGTTTCAACTAAAATTTCCTCTTCATCATTTCATACCAGTTCAGTTATTTTTCTTGATAGGTTCCCAGTTACTGGAATGGGATGAGTGAAACACCTCTATTCCCTATATAGTATATTAGTTAGGTACCTCAAAATGGGATGTACATGCACAGCATACTAAACAGGGGACGCAGTCATTAGAACTATTAAAGAAAAAGATGTGTATCTCAGATTTCCCTCATCTATCTACCTGTAGCCCTGGATTAGACAGGTCAACGGAAATTAAAATGTAAACCCCAAGGCCCTTCTTTCCTTTCACATCCCTATTGGAAAAGGCTGAAATCAACTTTTTGCTCCTGGGGTGTACATGCAAGGCAGGGAAAAAAACACAAGTGAGAGCACAGGAAGGAGCCTAAGCACATACATCAGTGGTGAGACGCTCCTCCAGAAAGCTTGAACTCTAGTCCCTGTCCTCAGCAGCTTCCATATCTTATCTAAGACTCTTTAATGAAAATGGCATAAGCAATATTCAGATCAGAACCCAAAATAATTTTTATTTTCCTCAAACTTCTTCCCAGTGAATATTCTCATCAATAAGCTGCAACATGAGTCTGTAGTTTGTGCCCAGTCTTCCACAGCTCACAAGTCCTTTCTTCTCTCTGTACACTGATGTGACTCCAGCAATGGGATGAGTGCTCTCATCCCTTCCCCTTTTCCTCCCCTGGCCGATAGCATTCTGTATGGAGATGGGCTGTGCCCACTTGCACCCCATCAGGCTGAAGATGGGACATCTTCGCCTCCCAGTTGCTGGAAATCTGTCCTAGCCTTTTAGCTATTACATTACAGAAGGCACATTCTCCTCCTGTGTTTCTGAATGAAAACGTTGTTTTGTGTTCTTGTGGTTACTAAGCATTAGATTGGGCCTGTCAGAGAATTTCAGAGAGAAATCTTAAAGACTGCTTACAGGAAAGCCTAATTGTGAATCTCAAATAGTTAACTTGGGAAGACACCATGCTGTTGAGGTCTTCTACAATGACACTAGCTTGGGTATATAAAGATAGAATGAATAATTTCCCATTGCAGAACACTGTAAGACACAATGAAAAATTTGTGCTGAAACATTCTTATTACAACCTTAGTATTTTAATCCCCTAATTTACAATCTACTTGACATATAAAATCTGTAAAGAACTTGACTTTAGATATCTGGACTATTTGTGAATCTTAATTCCATTACACCTACATTGCCTATGATTTTGTTTTCCCTCTAAATAGTTGTTTCATTATTTCACCAATGATAAAAGTGAAATGTAAACCAGCAATTTCTGGGAACAAGTTGCTTTGTATTTATATTTATTTATTTTTCAGAAAACTACTCTGCAGCACCATCTAGTGAGAGTGAGAAGGACCAGTTATACTGTTTCCATGTTTGGAGAACCTCTAAGTATTTGCAGCCTGCATAGCTTCCTGTAGTTTTAATGGAAGCAAGAGAAGAAAAGTCAAGTCTCCATGCAGAGGGAGTGTATGTGTGTATCCTCTGTCATGTCAGATATCTCAAACAGAAAACCTACCCCAGAATGAAAGGCTTCGTTACAGAAAGACATATAGAGTCTTTGGACAAGGTGCATTATGGACAGAATATGAAATACACCTTGACTATAAAATATTCTTCACTTTAGAACCAAAGTTCCCAAGTTTTCATTGTGCTGAACCAAGCACATCATTAGCAGTTAGCAACCTGTGTTGCTAATGATGATGTAGTTGAGAGCAGAATTTGTTCCAGTAACTGATATGGTCACCAAGTGCTCAAAGCGGTGAAGAAAATCCTAAGCAGTAAGTAATATGACTGGAGACACAAACCCTTGTGAGTGTTAAAGTTTTGCCCCATTAAAGGCATTTTTCTATGCAAGTCTTTCCTTTGAAGGTGCAAAAGGTCTTACCTCACTTCTGAGGAAACAAAAAATCTATTCACAACTATCTACGTAAGTGGTTATATAAATAAATAAATAAAATA
This sequence comes from Aptenodytes forsteri, assembly GCF_000699145.1. Classification (NCBI taxonomy): domain Eukaryota; kingdom Metazoa; phylum Chordata; class Aves; order Sphenisciformes; family Spheniscidae; genus Aptenodytes; species Aptenodytes forsteri. The sequence continues at coordinate 298,876 of NW_008796110.1, forward strand.
AATTAAATACTCCATCACCACATACTATAGTAACTACTATAATGCTGCATCATACCTGAGTTGACTTCTAGCTCCACTAGTTACCTTAATGACTGACATGGCAACTCCTACTGTGATCATGGCAGCCATATGTCCATTTCATCCAGTGTCAATTGTGTAAGACACATGCAGAGAAATAAAATTCCTCTCTTGCAAAGAATGAGAAGATTCCAGTCTTTTTAATGTCAAAGGAAGTCAGATTACTTTGTGTCTAATAGTCTCAATCATAGGCTAAGTGACATTCATATTTTTTTCTTCTGTTTTTAAGAATGCTGAAAAAACCACAGGCCTTAGAAATGAGAGTGACGTTGCTTCTTTTCAATGAAAAGCAAGTACATTTGTACAAATACGAAATATCTGTTAAGAGATAATTCTTGAGTCTTGCAATCATTTACTCAGAATTCCACTGAAGTATAAAATCATTACTGAAGTATAAAGTGATTATTACAACATCCAGAGTTTTCTGATTCTCCAGATACAACTGACTAAATGGAAGTAATTGGCCAGTAGACTATCAGACCATCTTTCTCCAGCTTTTTCTTTGTCAGTCTATTCAGACTCAATCCTCAAATTCAGTTAGAGCCTGCAGATATCAAAGAATGTTAATGGAACAGCCTGAAATTATATGTTCTTTAGTACAGCAGAGTCTGTGGTTCTGTTTCTGCAGAACACCAAGCATTTGTCTTAGCTTCAGCAATTAGAAAATCTGTAATAATGATAATAACAATAACAATAATAATTTATAACTTTAGGTGTAAAATACTGTATCCAGCTTACCAAAGTCACAGAACAGAAGCTTCATGATGAAACAAAAGCTGTCGTGATAAAAACATTAAGTTTTGAACTTCTTGAATTTAAAAATGAACTATGGATTTGTTGTTGAAGACATTGGATAAATAGGTAGCCTTAAATACTGAGAAAACCTTGAACATACAAAGTAATCCAAGACACTAATTTATCAAGTTTTCCCTGTGCTTAGCTGAAGCATTTTTTTTATGTAGGAGCAGCTAGTATCACCAGCAGGTGCTTTTACATTCTACTAGAGAGGATGGATATATTCACAAATAAAGTTAATATTCAAAGCTGGATAGTGAGGGCCTTTTGTATTCTGAAATATCTTGTGAGAAAAAAATAGGTGTATGCTAAATTATAATGCCTAAAATCACAAACAACTTCCGAGTAAGTAAAAATTTGCTGTTCATCCTATATTACATTATACTACCATCAGAATGCAATACCGTGCAAGCCAAATATGCTATTAGGACCTGCTGAACTTGAGTTTTATTGGTTTCATAATACCATTACACGTGCTAAAATCAATCTGCCTGCCGAGTCGTTGTAAAAATTCTTAATGTTGCACAAGTCTTCTTCAGACCTTCCTTATGCGAAAGAAAAGGAGGTAAGATGTAGCTTAGTTATTAAACAATGGATTATGCAATAAAGCAAAGAGATAAAATAATAAAAACGGTTTTAACCTTTGTTTTTTCACTTAGTATGAACTGTGAAGTGATTGATACAGGAACACCAAGCGCACACACACATATTTGGATCTAGTTCTGAAGAAAGAAAATAAAAATAGGAGAGAATGGTCCCACAGTACTCAGCAGTTGCCTCAAAGCCCAAGTTTAGATCAATTTCTACTTAAAAATCTACTTGCTGTTCTTTATAGGAGGTGTTTAAATATGAAGTATTTATAAAAAAGGGGGCAAAAGTAATGAAAAGAGTGAAAGATAACCACAAATTAGCAGATAATTCCATGTTTCATTAGAAATGAACAGCAATTTTAAAAAAAAAAAAATACTTTCTTTCCATTCTGTGTGCTCAAATGGGATGATTAGTTACTGAGGTGTAGCCAACAGACTAATATCTGTTACCACTTTACGATCTTTGTTCTCGTCAGTGCAGACACTCACCTCACATCTGTCCACGAAGCCTTCAGAGGAGCTCTGCTTATACAGTATATTTCAATGAAGTAGAGGACACTGGGGTTAGGTGGGAGCTGGGCGGCAGAGAGTGAACTGCTTCCAGCACCATTACAGGGGGTGCAGAGAGCTTCCGGTCAGTATCCCAGCAGGATGCGGTGTAGTTGGATAATTGTCACAAAGGGGAGGTAGCACTCGAATTTGTTAATCCTACCATTCCCAAAGCAAGTTGTTTTTTCATGAAAGAACAGAAATTGTGGAAATTTACTTGTATGATACTGAGAACCAAAAAGTATTTTTCATGTTTAAATATTAAAGTTTTAAGCTGACACATTCAATGAGATTTTACACCTAAGCACAGGTATTTCAGCTATTTAAAATTAAGTACCAGTGAAATTTGATCATGCTTTGCATTAAAATGTGCATTTTATTAGCACAATAAATGTGAGGACTTGAGACCCAAAAAATTAACTTGCTAGAGATGTCTACTATGCTTGCAACTGACGTTGTGCTGGCAAAGTAGCTATTTGAATGCTTAACTCATGTATCACAATGGTTTCTATAAACATGTCATTCGATATAAAGGTCCATGAACTTGAAACAATGTCAGCAAGAAACGCTATTTTCATAAACTCTCCTATTCTATAACTAATGTAGCAGAGAAAGGAAAGATATTGAAAGTAAATATTAAAAAAAATATGACTGCAAAAAATCATATGAAAATTGTGCTCAATGTGTCATGTACCTACCACAAAAATAAAATCAGAGCAAATGTGGAAACATACACTTTTGTATTATTCCCGTACATAACGTGTATTATATATTGCATACTGGGACTACAGCAGTACAAAGATGAGGTAAACACTAAGTACCAGGCTGCTGTCAGAGCCCCGGGGGCACCATTAAGCTTTACCGTCCCTGCTGATTGCCCAGGACCACACTTCAGCCCATCCCAGGGCTGTTGGTTCCTGCCCTGGTGTTGCTGTAGGATGCTGGTCTCCAGCCCTGTCCCTGACTCTGTCTGCTTTGCTCCCAGCTCAGCTCCCTAGATGGCCTCTGGACCTGGCTTGTCACTTGCCTCGTCTGGGGCTGTCAGCAAACCCTGATACCAACGACCAGCTCTGCATGCCGTAGCCAGCCCCTGTGGGACTGGGTAACCCTTGGCTCCCAGCTCCACGTCCCTTGCAAAGCAGCCCTGCTCACACCGCTTCCTCGGTGTAGTGTCATCTCTGCACTTTCACCGTTAGGGTGTATATTCAGTAAGCAGCATGCATCACACTGGGTGGTTCCAAATGTTTGGAGATATGGGAGAAAAGAAATATTTGGATGAATGGTAATATCAAATCATAAGAGGAAATATTTTTGAAGGGATGATATGCCTTAGGCTTTAATCACTTATATGAATGAGGAGAAATTTCAACGTGTATAAGGCATTGAAAATAAGATTGGATCAGCTTTAGGAAAACTACAGATTGAAGTGTCCTGCAAAGATAGTAGATGGAAAGAGATCGTATATCATGTATTTTCCAGTTACACTGTGGATGCAAGTGTAATAGGAACACTGTATATTTAACAAGATACTTGGCTAGAAGGTTAATCACAAAGCACAACTGGGATGTTATCATCAAATTAGCAGGAAGCCTTGATACTAGAGACCATTTTACATTCAGTGTCATTCAAGATTTTCATTTAAAACTGGAAATGACAAATCAGACAGTATGCTAAACATAGAAGAAGTCAGGAACAGGGGCAATAATTATTACAGAAAACCACTGGAATAAAATGAGAGCCAACACAGATGCACTATGTGTAAAGGAGGAAGAAATAATCAAGTGTCAGATCCTGCCAGGAAGTGTAATGAACTTCATTGCAGATGCAGGTTCTTTGTGCCTCTCAGGATCAGTCCATAAATGAACACAGAGGAAAACACTAACTCATTTGGAAACAGATGAATGGTAGGTTACAGTCCGTGACAAACTGACCATGAGCAAAGAATACAATGCTATCAATGAAAAGGTACGGTGGGTTTAAAATTAGGAGTGCCCTGAGTAACACAAGCCATGTAATTACTCTGCTCTGTTCACAGCTAATTTGGCTTTAGGTGGACTTCAGTGCAGGGCATCGTATTTCAAAACACAGCTACATGAGAGAAGGTTGATAAGAAATAGGAGCACGTACATTGTTTCTGCCACTCTTATCATAATAAGTAACACCTTCTTCCGAGCCCAGCCCCACAGATGTGAGCAGAATTACACTCGAGCATTAAACACTCCTCTAGGCAGATGTGGATGGTAAAATTTGTAACTCAGGAAACTATAGTTATAAAGGATGGCTGAATGAACCGTTCTGAAGACAAGGGAATCCCATGACATGGTAACAGCTGTATGGTCAAGAATAAGGAAGAATATCTAACAAATAGTCTATAATAGACTATATTTATACTGTACCCAGGACTTTTTTTTTTTTTTTAAGCTTCTATATGTTACCTGGATTCACTTCACTCTTATAAGAAAATCCCTAGATGGAAAAGTTGTGTTTAGTAAAGAGTTATTGAGGCTGTAGCCTGTGCTCCCAGGCATGGTGTGTTCTCTGGGTCGTATAATGGGGGAAGCAGGCCAAGAGCAGCACAGGCTCCATCTATACCAGTGCTGCCTGTAGTTCTGCTGTTAGTATCTTTGAGGAGTCTTCATATTTCTTGAATTACTTCATTCTCTTTCATTATTTGTGCTAAAAAAGACAGCAGGGTTACTCAGGACTCAATCCAGCGTAATCAGGCTATCAACCTAGTGTACATTTAGTGTTTTTGAAGTGCAAAACACTGTTAAGAGACCACTGTGGTTCAACCCAAATCAAGACCCGGTGATGAAACCCTCTCCACTCTCCTTTCTTCCTCCTTCCTCCTTCCTGCACAAACACATATGCTTCACACAGAGGAATTAAACTATGTTTTGAATTGAAAAACTATCTTGATTTGTAGCTATCTTCAATAATAGAGCAAATTTATTTTTTATCCAGTTTTGGTAGTTGTTACATATCCAAAATGTGAAACTTAAATCTACTTCTGAGATTAGATGATACATTAATATAGAATTAATGCATTAATTCTGTATGTTAGAATTGAATGAGCAGAGTTTTAAAAATGGATACCTAAATTTAGACTTATAAGCTGCAATCAAAAGGTTCAGAACCCTTTCCTTGGTGATTTCTGGAAATCTTGCCTAGCAATTCTGAGCAGAAGACAAAACCATAACAACAGAAAAACTTAAAAGATAAAAGACACAGAAGAGTGACAGTGATATCGAGCAATAAGATAGACAACCTACAAGGGAAAAAAATCTGAGATTTTTCATTAAAATTTTATTTTTCCTCAATATTCAAAGGATAAGTGATCTCTGGCCCATGTTCAATAAGCAGGTGATCTGCTTGCAGCTCTCAGAAACCCAAAGGAAAAAATTCTGCCAAGTAGAGTTTCAAGTATTAGAAAGAAGCCAAGAAAAGTGGGAGGTGGAGAAAGAGAAGACAAATTAATGAAACATTTGCTTAGAGAATATACCAATATACAGTTTACTTTCAACGACAAAAAACCCAACTCTTTTTCCTGTAAACACTGTATTTTTAGAGAAAGGACCAGTCAATGTACGTTTAACATCCTAGAAGTTTTGCTTCATGGTGGTATTTAAGAACTCTGTCTCAACAGACATGTGAAAGCTGTGCCCAGGAAGGTGGGGTGTTTGAAGTTAAGCGGGAGCCTAGCCAGAACTGCTGAGATGGGAGGAGAGGAGTTCTGGGACTTTCTTTCTAAAAGGGCAGGGAAACAACTGAGCATGGATGAATTCTTACTAAGAAAGGTAACAAATGGCCAAGTGCAGCTCTCCAAAATGTCCAATAGAGCCACCAATACTTTCTCTTCTTGCCAAATTCAGCATCATCTGTTTAAGAAGAAAAAGCTTCAAAAAAGGAACATAGCTCTTTTTAAGGGAGGGTGGGGGGTGAGAAGCAAAAGCTAAAGTGAATAGCTTGCAACACCTGCAGCTGTAAACCCTCTCTCACCTTGGTGAGGTTGAAAGTCACTATGCATATGACTTTCAGTGCTTTACTAAATATGTGGGTGAGTTACTGATGGTTCTATATTTAATACATACTAAAAAGAAAATATTCAGTATTACCACAGTAGGCTCAGCGGTACAAGGGAAGAGAGAAACATCACTGGTATTGAATAAGTAAGAAAGCGATATTAATGGTATCAACTGCTGAATTAAACCTCAATGAAAGAAAGGAGTCCTTCCAGGATAGAGCTTTATTTTTAATTGAAACTGGTATTTTAAACTCCAGCTTAGAGAATGTACTAATAAGCTCGTGGAGTTAATGCATCAAAATCATGAATATTTGTTTTCTGCAAGAGAAAAACATGTTGTCTAGATAAAAAATAAAGGATCCTGAATATTAACAATAATTCTTGACTTAATCAGTGTTCAAAGATAAATATTTTTTAATACTTACAGAAACTCCCAAAATTCTAGAGATGTTTTGCTGTTCAGATTTATAAGGGGTAGTTTAACAGAACAAGCAGATACTGTTTTCAAAATATGGTAACATGTATACCTGAAACTATCCATGATAACCATCCTTCAGGGACACCAACTAAAAAAATACTGCATACTTTCAGTTTGTTTTTCCTACTTCATCTTTTTTAAATGCTGTGTATTCACAATCTATGAAATGACCTTCTCTTTATTTCCTATATCCTTCAAACTAGCCACTGTGTAGTCAGTTACACATTCCTGATTGAAAAATAATAATAATAATAATAATGATGTTATGGCTTGTTTCATGATAAGCCTTGAAGATAATTACTATAGAAGACTTGTTACTTTATTTTCAAATTCCTGAAATGTTTTGGATGGATTTCAATTTGCTATTTTCCTTCCATATTACTGTAGAGAAACAGCATAGAAAGTGAAGGCAATAGTCACTAAAACAACCATGTGGGAAACTAGGATAGTTCACTTCCCTGATCTGGTCTTCCCTGTAAACCAAGGCAAATATTTGGGGGCAAGAATTAGGACCATCTGCTTTAGGACCTAAGACAGCACTTGGAAAGAATTTAGCCTTTTAAGTCCAAGAAGCCTCCTCTCACATGTTGCCTGGCTGGTGAGGTGTCTATATCCAACTAGCACTTTCATTTAAGGTTGCAAAGGATGTTTGATAGGAAGCATGCATGCTACCGTCCTAGGAAGGGGGAAGTAGAGGTTTGAACCCTTTAATTGAGAAGAAGATTGAACTTGGATCTCCCTGTTTCCAGATGAGTAGATTGGACACCTGACTACTATGGAAAAGTTTGCCACTATTTCCAATTCCTTCACTTTCTCAGGCTGTATTTTAAGTTTGAACATTTTTTTTAAGTCAGAAACTAACCTCACAAAAGGATTGTTGCTTCTGATACCAAGTTAGATGGAAATGACCAGTGTACAGCTCTGAATCAGGCACATAAACTTCAGGCAAGCAGAAGCTGAGATACTTCCCCTGTGCCTGCCATCAGTTATTGTGTATGTATGAGTAGATCTCCACTCAATATACTGGATCATCTTTTAGAAATAACTTACACCTAACTAGCTAGATCTGTAGTAATGTCCTTGCTTTATTCTGGTCAGTAAACCACACAAACTGCTAAACATCCTAGCATTGCCTTGATGTCCCTTCTGGCCTGCTTGGCACAAGCTGAGAAACTCTGAATACGAGAAGACCAACTCCCTAGAGTGATCTTGCGACAGCTCTCATAGGGGTAGTACTGAGAACGAGCCATGTGATACTCCAGTAAACTCTCGGGTTGAAGACAAGAATAAAACATCTACTTAAAATACTTCTACTATTTCTGTATTCCAGTCTGGACTGATGAAAGAAGCTCTTCTAGTCCACTGGGACATGGTTTAAAACATTGTTTCTTTTTGCTTCCTCAGCTACCTCCCTGCTAAGATATAATGCTTGAGTGTATCCTAATTTATGTATGCAAGAAGTCAGGTTGCTGGTGGGACCACTGGCTGCGCCATAGGAATGTGGAGGGCTGTCGATCACCCTGTTGGGAGCAGCGCATATTTGTTGCAACCTATGCGTGGCACAGCCAGCTTCAGGCTGTGGTTGCAGGGACAAGTCCCACAGCAATGTCTGATTAAGCTACTGCAACACGCCTTCTACTCCTGTTTTGCCAGATCAGAAGGTTGTGTGATCACACAGTGAACTTAACCTGGTACAACTGGAAAGCAGTACTATTTTGTACTGATATTGATCATTTCAATCAATTCCTTGAGTTCACAGATACTACAGCCTTAAAAATATAATGCAAGGGAAGGTGTAGTGATGATGAGATGAACAGAAGATGAAGAGAGGGGGGTGGAGAGGGAAGTTCACTCTGACCTAAATTGTGCTTCTGCTGAACATGGCTGAAGTTAGCCAGATAGTCAGTTTGTTAGAAAGATAGCTTGAGCAAATTTAACAGTTTTTTTTCTCCTCGTTCTTGACTAAACTCTCTCTCTTCTGCGCTGGCTGTGACTTGCAGTTCCCTCCATGGGCCAGCTGAACTCATGAATGGAAGAGAAAGGTAACGCAGAAAAAAAAAGAAGCATCTAATGAGCATCAGAGCCAGAAAGACAGAAGGTGGAACTACATAAAAAGGAGGAGCTACATTGTTAGAGGAGAGGCTGGAAACAGTAAGGAGTTGGACAGCGCTGTGGTGAGCTGCTATGTCAACACAGGTAACTGTACCTGCTCCAAGAACCAGTTCCTTGCCTGGTACTGAGGTGATTATAACACCTTCTTAGTGACATGTCATGACAATGAAAATAAAAATTTTGTCTTCCTCAAAGATGAGCATATATACGCCACATATATACTGGAAACAAATAGGACATGAGCAATAATTTGAAGGGCAGCTTGACAATATATTAGAAAATTTTGCAAGAATTTACTTATTTCCACTGACATAAAAAACTCTCTGACCTATCACCTTCTGTCAACCAGTTGCAAGGCCATAGTTCCTAGAAGTAACCATTCACCTGGGTACAAAACAAGTCATCAGGTATGGAAGCTGTGCCCACTTTCTGACTTTCTCGTAGTCCTCATCCTGCCCAGGAGGAAAACATCCGTTGTATTCTTCTGTGCCTGTATAGTGTCCTGGGGATTTGAGTTTTATTTTACTTTTACTGAGAGAGATATTTTTCCTAGTTTGCTGAACACACATTCTCTCCTCTTGTACTGGCATTTTGGAATGTAAATGCTAACACAGCTTGTACAAAATTCACTACAAACAATGACAAATAAACTCAGAGACCTGACTCTCAAATCATCTTTCAATTAAATCTTTATTCTATTTCCTAGTAATACAACTGAACCTAACAAAACTAAAACGGACAATAGACATTACCATTCACAAAGCACATATATTTAACCTTCATTCCTAATAATAGCAATAATTAAGAGATGTTGACAAGCATTCATTTGACAGTGAGATTGGGGAGTCATGTCTTTCCTGACACAGTGGGATACAGCATTAAATTGTAACAATGCTGGCAGCCTCCCAAAGGATGGAGTCAAGGCAGGTGGTAATCCAGTTCAGCAGCAATGGAAAAGAGGTGACTGCACGTTGGCTTTAAATTACAGTGCACAGTTTGTATTAAGAATAGATATATGTGATATATGTAGTGTAACACTCAAAGTCCCCTCATTTGTTTTCTTCATAAAAATTCATGGCAATTGTTTCTCTCCAATCCTTTTTTCTAGACAGAAAGAAAGAAGGCCTATAACAAGTAACATGTTAATTAGAATAGTGAGGCACATTCACAGCACTAAATTACTAACTTGCGTTTACCTGGAGTCTAAACATAGAGTGCTGTAAATGGAATTTTCAGTGGAAATTATGGTAATGGAATTAGAAAACCACTGTTGGCAACAATAAATCATTAGCTATCTAGTCAGAACATTTTACGCTTTCACAGAGCTTAAGCTATATTTGTAGCTGAAATGGGATCTCTAAACCCAGCACCTCACAGATGGAAAAACTCCAGAAATAAGTATACCTGTGGCAAACACTCCACCTTCAGGGCAAAACAGAGATGAAGTATTGTGCAAGCATTAATAGCCTGTGAGAGAAGAAAAAAAAGGAGGTGGTGGCAGGAAAAGTGGTTGAAGACATAGCAGTGAAAACTCCCAATTGCTTTATTGGTGGCCTTGTTTGGTTCACTGAGTGCTAGGTGGAATATTGTACTGATAGCTAACCTGAGCAAGTCCTGGTTAACGGGGGAGGTCCCGGATGACTGGAGGCTTGCCAATGTGACGCCCATCTACAAGAAGGGCCGGAAGGAGGATCCGGGGAACTACAGGCCTGTCAGCCTGACCTCGGTGCCGGGGAAGATTATGGAGCGGTTCATCTTGAGGGCGCCCACAAGGCATGAGCGGGACAACCAGGGGATCAGGCCCAGCCAGCACGGGTTCATGAGAGGCAGGTCCTGCTTGACCAACCTGATCTCCTTCTATGACCAGGTGACCCGCCTAGCGGATGA
>NW_008796110.1:310316-329045 GCF_000699145.1 Aptenodytes forsteri
AAACATTGGACCAGGCTGCCCAGGGAAGTGGTTGAGTCCCCATCCCTGGAGGTGTTTAAAAGATGTGTAGATGCGGTGCTTAGGGACATGGTTTAGTGGGCATGGTGGTGTTGGGTTGACGGTTGGACTCGATGATCTTAGAGGTCTTTTCCAACCTCAATGATTCTATGATTCTATGATTCTATTCTAAGAGTGGAGAGGACAAAACTAAGAGCTCTGATTCTGTCGATGATAGCTTTCCTGTAAGTATAGTTCATTCCAAAACTTTTCACCACCTGACTTTGAGAAACTGCTGTGATAGCAACCAAAAAAGCCTCCAAATTATTTTGAAATTTGTATTGTTACTCCTTGTGGTCTCTATTACAGACTCCATGTGGGTGTGCACATTAAGTGTACTTAACTATGTAAGCACACTTTATTTTCCAAAGGTGCCACATGATACATGGATCTTATTAGATTTTACTCCACCATAATAAAGTCAATCTAATTTGTTTAGAATTACTAGTGTCATACAGTCAAAAAAACATCTGGTCCCATAAAAGCTTCAGTTTTGCCATTACAACACTTTATGGCAAAAAAAATTTTCAACTAAAACATTTGGAGCAGATTTTGAAAGACATTTAATTTTAAAGGATGTGATTTTATGTTTGTGGAAGAAAAACTTGGTTATACAAATGAATATCAGAAGTTTAAATTGTATTTTCATTGTGGTCTCTTCCTCATAGGCAAGTATGGCCCAGGATTTAGATGAGTCAAGTGCAGTAGGGAAGAAGGTAACTTGGTATGGTAAGCATTTTTTGGATCACATTTTACAGATGCTCTCAACTTGTAACCTAGTTTATCTCCATAGCTCACACATTCTTTATCTTGTATGCTTTCTTCCTGGAAAAGCATGCTGCTGTTGCTTCTGCTGCTCGAAGAGACCTGTGCTGCTTAAGAGCTCAAAAGGTTTGGCTAGTATGTTGCATTAAATCAAGCATGCCTGCAACGCTTCCTTGAAGTGCTTCTTGGATAGCCACACTTCCTTTTCCTGTGCACCAGTTCAATATATAGGAGTTACTTAGGTATTCAGACATCATCTGTGCTATTTTCAGCTGTATACTTCTTGAAAAACAAAACAAAATGAAAAGATGCATTGCTTGTAATGCATACATTCTGACTTCTGGGAATTAATGTTCTGCCAGTAAGTGGGTACAGTGTATCCTGTCTGTCAAATTTCAGTTCCCTTTGTCCCTGGAGAATAATAAATCAGCCTCATGTTAGCCACTTGAGCCATCTAACTGAACTTGTGGCTCATATGCTAAGTTAATCTTTCAGAATCCAACCAGGCAGTAAATGCCTGCATAGATCTGTGGTTTAAAATTTAATGAACATGATCACCTTTGATGCATTTTGGGGGTTTGTTTGTTTGTTTTTCAGTAAGACAAAAAGACATAGTGACTGTATTAAATCAAATAAAAATTACTCCAATTTTTTCTCCTTTCAGTCCACAGAAATGAAAGCTTGTGTCTTTCTTGGATTTTTATAAAAATTATCTGTGTGTGATTATTTTATTGTTATCAAATGTCGTTTTCATGAACAGTTACATAAAAAAATGTCTTCACTCACAAATCCCGCCTTGAAAGCTCCCAGTGTGGAAAAAAAACCCCACAACACTTACTTTTCATCATTGAAGCTTCTACCCAGAAAGAAGTCCTTACTATGTCCTAGGTGAAGTCGTGTACATCATTTAAAGGTAAACATTGATTTGTTATGTACCTACACATTGGTGGACTCAGTCACTGAGGAACTCACATACTTAAACACCAGCTTTAGGAAGTATTAAAAGAACTCCTCTTTAGTACACAGACTGCTAACGCGTTCAGAGAGATACTGTAGGCTCAAATCTGACCCAGCTCGCATGGATGAACAAAAGAAGCAGCCACATTGACGTTAATGATTATACTGGCACAAAACCGGTGCAGTTAAGATAAGCATTAAGAACTAGGTTTCCTTTTTGCCCTGTTAAAGTTTTATGTTAGGTCTGTAGCTGTTTGTTTTCTCCTCTTTTTTATGGATCACCTTTCAGTCATTGTGCCTGGGCTATTTTAACAACCATACCATTTTGTAATTGCTTCTGGGTAATGTATCCTATTTCAAGTGACCATTTGCTGCCTGGATCAATGTTACTTGTGCAACATAATCTCTCACATGGATAGCAACAAGAAATTTTTCTCAGTCAAAGTTCGCCGAATTCTAGTGCCTGTAAAATACAGATGGATCCAATGGACATGTTGTCTGAATAAGAACTTTCCGTAAATGATATGATGAAATGGAAAAATTCAGTGCTAAACAAAGTTTTATGTGCTTCCAGAATTTGTTACTTAATTTACTATTTCATAATAAGAATTATATAGTTCTTTGTTGGGACTTCCCTTTGCTTTGGAACAATGCATGAGGTTATGTTATTGTAGTTTCAACATTCAACGGCAAGCAGTTCCTGAATAATATTGTGCCATTCAAACATCTCATACAAACTTGTTGTTACCTTTTTAACAGGGCAATTTACAACTCATTTGTGAGTAATTTTAATGTTTGCCCGGCATCCTGAATTCTGTTTTCCTTCTCTGACTCATAGCATCGATGACCTGTATAAGGAGAAATTGTTTGCATAGTCCATGCTTTTCATGCTTTCTTTCTTTCTTCAGTGTTGACATGCACAGGATCTGTTAAAAAAAAAAAACAACAAATAACAGGAAAGAAAACTCTTCCTTTCTCTGCATAACAGCTGCAGGAGACAACAGAAAACAAACACCTGAGATATATCTAGCTCATTTTTCAGGTGACCTCATTATGAAAAACAGGAAAGACCCAGACTTCTGTGTTTGCTTTATAAAATGTTGTTTGCCTTCACTGGCTCTGTTGGGATTTAGGGACTCACTGTATGACAGGAAGCTCAGGGAAGCAGTCTACATTGTCTGATGATATTGTTTTTCTTTTGAGTTCACTAAGTTCATTTCCACTATACTGTTTTTCTACCAGCATGTTTTTGAGTCAGTTTAACTGACTGGAACTGAGTGTCTTAAAATAATCTGACAGCAGATTTGGTGGTGATTTTATCCTATCTCTTCCTTTTTTTTCTTTTAAAATCCATAGCCAGTGATCTGAGGTAAAGCTTTGACCGAGAAACACTTAAAGGGAATTTAAAGGGTTTAGCTCAGTTCTACTGAATAATAGCCAGTTTCAGCAAACCACAGAGCACAGACAGTCTCTCTAGCAGCGTGATCAAAGAAGAATGAGTGCCCCGCTAGCAAAGAGAAGTTGAGCTGATCCTCTCATCTGAGCCAAAAGGAATCAATGCCAGCTTTCTATTTTTTACAATAATTCTCTTTTTTTTCCTTTTCTTTTTTTTTTTTTTCCTACTTACTTGTGGATTCAGGCATTAATTAGATCTTCAGCATTTGATTCTCCATTATTTGCAATCACATTTTCAGGGCAATGGACTGATTTGACCAGCCTGTTTGACCCTTGGCATGAACTGCCATGATTTGAAGAGAATCACAAATAAGACTTAACCTAGAAATTACACCGGAAAAATAAATAAATCATGTCATGAGCCAGTCAGAAATTCACTTTCTGTGTCAGGCAGGGGCTGAGGAAAGCATGAAACATGAGGTAATCTTCAGATAAGATCAAGATAGGTGCCAAATATATTACTTTGTCATAGGACACGCTTTGGGACTGTTTGCTTTAGGCTGTTTTGGCTACACCTAGACCACAGAATACAGAAGCATTTTTGCATTCAGACTGGTGGCACACCTTAATGCATTTCTATTCTGTACGGTAACATATACGAGGAACCTAGATATACCAATAATGTAGGAACTATAATGTGGTCCACCAACCACTCCTGAGATCCAGCTATGTGGAGGACCAGAAACCAAGACATGCCCTAGAGAGCACCAACAGGTAACTGCAGATGTCACCTCCCAATTTTTATCTTACATGCCCTAAATCATGCTCCACATTTAAACAGGGTAATCTTGCTTTTGTCCTCCACACTGCCACTGTCCTGATTTACCAACATTTTTACATCTCTGCCTTCTTCTGGGAGTGAAGAATTGAGGTGAATAAATCCGTATACTGTTATGACAAATATTATTCTTGAGATTTTTCATGTATATGTAGCAGTTACAAACCTCAAAATTATTATTCCCTCAACTGTGAATAAAATATTCAATTATATAGAGTAATTCTGCTTTCCAACATTTATTCATTAATTCCTTTTGATTAAAAAGCTAGATCGTGCATGCTTGTGTGCACACAGATGTATGTGTATCATGTGAGATATAATAAAATAAGTACTAATAGTAATATACCTTCCAGAGACTTTGAATTCTTTTACCAAATCAACCATAATAAATGCAAATGTTAAATAGGAAATCTGGAATTTCCGCATAGCCCTAGTTAAAGTAGCTAAAATTGTAAACATCAGGTAATTATTGGTAGCCAGGTGACATCAGGACCCCTATTTTATGTCCCATCTGAAGCACGGAACCAGAGAGAACTCTAATACTGGAACAATGTGTATAGTGACTCTAAGGACGGGATTCAGCTCCAAATTAAGACAACATTAATTCAGATTAATATCTGAGATGTAGAGTACAATTCAGCTGTCTGAATTAGACGTAGGTGTTTCATAATGTTATCTGAGGTGTCCTAGGTGGTCTGAGACCTGCAGGTTTCTGGGTCAGCAGGTGGGGTGTTGACAGGATACCGTGACATACCCAAAACTGGCATTACATGCCTGTATTTGGATAACTGAGTTGCCTCTGGAGTTTTTACCAAATCATTACTAATATAATGTGTACTTCCTAATCTGCCAGCCTTATTGTTTTTATAAGCTTGCAAAATCATACAGGGTAGTAACATTAAAACAGCTATGATATGATATAATATATATAAATGTAGTGGGAACAAAATTATTTTTCTTAGAAAAACACACAATTAAAAAAAGAGAGTTGAATACCTAATCATATCCAGCCTAAGAAGCCCCAAACTAACAATCTGTATCCAATTTATTTTTAGATAGGTTAATATTTATCCAAATCATTTTGTTCTGAGGAAAATTGCCTGTTTTTTCTACATCCATTTTCTATTTAGGGAAAGGACCTTAAAAACTGTACTTACCTACAGCACCAAAACATGAGTACAAGTCTCAGTGACCAGACTTTTACCAGGCTGGAGAGAGGCATGTCAGAAAGCACCACATTAGAGTGAAGGTAATAAAAGAGGCAACAGTTGTATGAGAAAAGAAAGAGTAGCAGACAGCATGGTAATGTGGAAAGAAAAACAGGATCCACTGCATGAAAACTGTGAATAAGATGGGAAAAAGGAGAGTGAGAGAATACAGCCTAGAAGCTAAACATGAGGGGGAAGAAAATAGCATATTGAAGGGAAAATGAAGGAGGTTAAACATGTCACAAGAACAGAAGAAAAGAGAAAATAAAGGGATTGCTTTGAGAGTTTCATGGCTATATGATGAATTGAAGAATATTAAGGAAATGTTGCTATTACTCTTATTAACTTTCCTCAGGTTTAGTTTTAGTTAAGCTAAATCCTGCAGTTCTTTGTTCAGGCTTGTATCTCATTTGACTTGCCTAGTACGTATGTAGAAAAGAAAGGAAGTGATTGATTCCGGATACTCTGTATTAAGTAGATTTTGTTAAAAACTAAATCTTGAAACTGTTAAAGTAAAAATCCCACTGACCAGATCAGCAGTTTTGCCTTCAAAATTTAGCTTAATCAAATCATCTGGTATCGGAAAGAAATACATAATGCTTCTTTTCTCGCTTCCATCTAGTCTTGTTAATACACAACTGCTTTTATATTGCAGAAAACATCTGATGTGAGGCTAGGTTTCCTATAGACATAAATGCTTATGAGTAAAAAACTTACTGTGGGAGTCATTTGTTTTGACAAGGCCCCTCACAGCATCTAAGTAGTTCCCCTGCATGTAACTGTCGCAATCAAATACAAATTGTTCGAGACCGCACTGCAAGGACTTTTTTTCTAACTGAACCGAAACCTCTGTGTTGAATGGGGCAGTAGTCAGTTTTACAATGATGAAGTGTATATTCTCCCACTTAAGCAATTATCTTCAACAGCGCTAGTGTCAGACACCAAGTAGCCTATAATCATTGTAAACATTATAACTAAACTGGTGATGCTATGGAATCACTGTTTTTACCGTGTGTCAAAGCGCAGCATGATTTCACTTCTAACTCTCCTTTTAGCTTTTGATTTTTATTTTCAGAGGTCCACAGAATAAAACAAAATGTTCTTTAAATGTTACTCATTTACTCTTTCTCCACGGAGTAAAGTCACTTCTGCTGTTTGAATTTGGCTTCTGTAAGTTATATTAGCAACTGAAAAGGAGTAGGAGATGCTAGACACACTCTTTGCCAAACGTTTAACTTACAATCTGGAGGCTCAACATGCTTTAACCCATCTGAAAAATCCTGCACATATTGCAGGACTTTTATGGCTTCTGTTCTCTTTTATTCCTACTGCTTTAAACCAAATATTATTCAAAGGAAGAGAAAGTCTCTGTTTATAATATTCTTCATTACTCTCAAATCAGAGTTGGAAGAAAGAAACTGGGAAAATTCAGAAAGAACATGAATATCCAATTAATCATCGGATGAACTTGATATTTGGAAATTTTCCTTTCTTTCTGGAAAATTTGCTTCTGCATAGTATTTTC
This sequence comes from Aptenodytes forsteri, assembly GCF_000699145.1. Classification (NCBI taxonomy): domain Eukaryota; kingdom Metazoa; phylum Chordata; class Aves; order Sphenisciformes; family Spheniscidae; genus Aptenodytes; species Aptenodytes forsteri. The sequence goes on from NW_008796110.1 coordinate 317,062, forward strand.
AGATTACTGGTAACTCCAAGAGATTTCTTTGAAACATTCTAAAACCTGAAAATCTGAACACACCTTAACAAGCTTTCTACAGGTATTCTTTAAAGGAAATTAAAACCTCTAAACTTAATTAGAAGAAAAAGAAAAATAAAAAGGCCTAAAAGCCTTCTAAGCTGTTTAAAACCTGCATATTGTGTATATATCAGCTTATCAAACAGTCCCTCTGGCATTTTAAATTTAAAGTCAGTGAGAGAAATATGTTTCCTTCCTCTTCTGTGTTATGACTTAAGCTTTAAATAAAAAGACAGAGCAGGTGCTGGTTACATGAGCATACTGTCCACCAACACGACAAGCTTCTATTGCTCTCTATAAGCAGTTTCAATACCGTCGTTGATTACTTCCTTCTCTCCCACCACCATTATATCAGCAAAGCAACGCACGACAAGCAGGCAGGACTAAGCTGATGAAGAGACAAGTGGTGTGACAGGTATAAATGGTGTTTTCTCTTGGCAGTGCCACTTGAGAAGAAAGCAGGAATTAATGTGTGTCTAGTGAAACTGAGACAACAATACACCACAGTGTAAGAAGCAGGACTGTCCTCGTGCAAGCTTGTCATCTCGATTCTTTTTTTGCTCTGGATATAATCTTCTTTAATTAGGAATAACAAAATAAATGAAGCCTTTTTATTGCCTTCTGTTTATAAACAGAGAAAGTGTGTTCAAATTATTATTACTCATTATTAGACCTTTCTAGACAAGAAAAAGACAGTACATGAATTCATATAATTTTCAAAGTTCATACATACAAAGTTGATACTTCATACAATTTTCAAAGCTTTTATAGATTAATTTAGCAAATTTCAAAATCTTTTATGACAGACAGTTCTTATGTAAATGTTTATATCAACTTCAATAATTTCATTCTGGCAGGGCTAAGTCAGTTAGAAACACAGAAAAATAAATAATTTAACCTATCAAATATATTACCATATATTCCTGTAAAGGTTCCTATTCTGCATTCAGGATATGAGTATATCCAGGAGAAGTCATCCATCAGGAGCCATTTAAACCACCTCTTTAGTCTACATCCGTGGGTGGACTTTAACAGGATGGCAAGTAAATATCCATATATATGTGTGTGTTAGTCAGACCAAATGTGCTACTAGACTGAAAACAGCTCAGGCACCTTGGTCGTAGTATTTGGATACACCAGTTATCAGTAGCTTCCCAGACACAAAGGCAGAAAAGTTATTTTTTAATGGAAACTGCTGGGTATTAAATACATTTGGTAAATAAGGTATTTGTCTTTATTTTCATAAGGTCCATTGGGAAAAATTCTGACACAATTTCTTACCTCCTTAATCTATTTTGGCAGTCACTGAAAATCATTACTTGCCAAAAGTGGCTGCTATCAGTTTGTAACAGATAGCTGTCAATAATACAAATGTGCAGCAATATTTACTAATGCTTAGTAATATTAAACAAACAGCTTGCCTTGGTTCCCAGGCAAGTACCAAGCCCTTGAGTAGCTGTTGAGTCTGAACCCTGGAGACAACATCCTTGAGGTCAACACTTTCGACTCAGATTTTAGAAATGTTACTGATACCAGTGACCTATCTCTTCAAGAACTGGCTACTTAACCTATTTCTAACAATCTAATTATCTTTAATAGAAGAAAGTAGGGAAAATGTTGTTTCTTTTCACCATTTTCTTGAGTAGATTTTGAATCTTTGCATCTTGCTTTGCAATTTGAGTTAGTTACAGGCACCTATACCAATCCCACATTAGGAAGGATCCACTCTTTGAAAGTCAGACCTCTTTAAAGTCTGTCAGTACAAACTTTCATAATCACTATGCAGTTTGAACATCTTGGCCAGTTGTACATATTCTTCCAGTGTGATTTGAAATTCCCTTGCATTAAGTGCAAATTCAGGTCACACAAACAGGAGAGCTGGAACAGATAACGTAATGTCATTGTAAAGGTAGTATCCAGAAAAATGAAAACGTACTGAATCATCCTGGGGTAAACACAAGAATAAAAGTAAACAGCAAATGTATTTCCAACCTGCACATTTTGCTGGTGTATTTTCTCCTCTCCTTCAAAGAGTTTCTTATAAATTAAATTACCTCCTGATGTTGATGCACGCTATAAAATGCAATCACAGTCTCCACATAGTACACATAATATATAATCCCAGATTGTGCACCCAAATGAGAAGAAAACAGTGTCAGTGTGTTTCCTAGCATATCTCCTTCCTTATTCAAAGCAGAAAAAGCAGTTTTCAAGTTGCAGCAGTGCTTCACTAAACTAAGGCATCAGTTGCCAGTGGTGATGTTGACATCACCTCAGTGATGCATTCCTTTCAGAAAATGGACTTGTTCATTTTCCTACTCAAAATAAATTGTTTGTGAAAATGCAGCTTGGATTTGTAGAATGAGATTCAAAGATACTGGTGAACAAAGAAAAAACAGTTTAGATATCACAGTATGTGCATGGGACAGGTCTGTTCCTTTCCAACATCTAGAATGTATTCTGTGTAGGGGCTTGTGGTGGTGAGATCTAGTGTCTGTATGATGTGCACTGTTAGAAGTCTTATTGTACATCTTCATTTTAATTAGGCTTTGGATTATGAAAAAGTTGTATCTTTCCCTATTTAACCTGTACAGCACAAAAATAATCCTTTCCTCTTGCATTCATCCAACTGGCAGAGTGGAAAGTGTTATTTCAGCCTGCACAACCAAGTGCTGTTACAGCACAAGGAAGCAGAACAGAGCAGTCAAGATCTCTAGTACGTTTTTTCCACTGTTTTTTTAGAAGAGTAATAGAAATATTTTATAACAATTTTTCTTTCTCTCTAGGATGACTAATCTTTAAAATGTATTGGATTTATACATTGAAATTATATATGTTGAAGGACAAAAGACAGTTAATCGTAGGCTTGGAAGAAATAGATCAAAAGGTCTTTATCAGCTGCTTACTATTAGAATGGCACTGACAGTGATTGAAAACATTTCTCTGGTTTTGGGTGCCAGCCCAGCACACTGCTAATAGTGGGCAGACAATCTGCAGTTTTAGATTTTATAAAGATTCCTCTCAAAAACCAGATCTCCTTCCCCCTCATTTTTAACATTTTACAAGTTCTGCAGCTGTAGCCAGGCTTAGTTGTTCTGTGAATGATCTTTAACACAACTGTGTTACCATTTGTCCACAGCAGTGATTTGAATGCATGCAGTTCTGATTAATTATATTAGAATCATTCACTCATAGGATTACAGGCTTAATTGGAGAACAAATACAAGGCAAAATGGACTACTGCTGGATGCCCCAGGAGACTGTTTTTCTGAATCTGTAACAGACTGATCTTGTGTATACAAATATGGCAAGACAATGAGAATAAAAACCAAAGGGAGGTTGCCATCAAGTTGTGAAACCATCCAGGAAGTGGGGAACTTATGTTCAAAGTTCATGAAAATGTAACAGATGCTGTCTATCAAACGAGTAACTCTGTTTACAGTTACAAGAAATGTCTTTAACAAAAGCTGGCATTTGGCTAAATTTGCTAGATTTGTCTTTTGTTACAATCCAGATGTTTGTGTGGGTTTGCAAACGTGTTTCTTGAGGTCTGTTCGGTTTTTGGGACATTCTTGGCTGAATTTTGCCTACTCAGGAGGGTTTTTTTATGGTTTCAGATGGAAACCATGAGAAATTTCGATGTGTTTCATAAGATCTGGGCAACAGCAGGCAAAATAAGATAAATTTGGGCTGCTAGTCTTTGTGTTTCCAAGGGTCATTTGAACCAGAGCTAGCCTTAGTTTCCTGTAACCTCTGTACAAAGCACCAAAGAACTAGTCTAGACATGTCTACTCCAAAAGACACAGCCAGATCCAAATGTCCTGTAGAAGGGCACTTTGGCTGGCTCAGGCCCAATGATGTGATGCTGTGGCTGTATGACTTCAGGATTTAAGCTGGCTCACATCTGGACAGCTTGAAATACAGGAGGGTAAGGTCTGTCAATAGCTGGCCACAACATAATATTTATTTCTGATGGTCATCATGATTAAGGAGATCCAAAATATTTATTAAGTAGCAGTGGATAATGCAGTTTTACCTGAATCACTGACCATTGAACCGCTGCTGTTTCCTTTTCAGCTGCCTGACTTCTTAGCTAAAAGTTCCAGCAGTCTGTTTCATCAGTATGAGATTATTTTGACTTTAGATTCAGCAGGGTGATTCAGAGTATGTGTTGGTATGGTTTGCTAAAAGGGAGGCTTAATCACAGATGGGAGCTGTCAGTGCTGCTATGGTACAAGCACATATTATTTGTACACCTAACTGATTATAATTTTGCTCTTCTTTGGCCCCATGAAAAGGAAAAGAAAATAAATGATAGTTATATCTTGGCTGTTATCAACTCTGGACCCCAAAATAGCAGCATACATAAATTAAAGGCTACTGAGCTGTTTTAACTATGCTTTTTATTGTTAGGCCTTTTCCCATACATGATGTCCAAGAGATAATGAACTAGTCTGAAAAGTACTGGGAAGGGACGTCAGGAAGCAGCATGGTAGCCAAGAGGTGGTCAACCCCCCAGAGAGAGATCAGGGTGGGAGATGAGGAGGGAGGACAGTGCAAAACCTCCTTAAGGAAAAGTCAAACCAAAATCCAGATACTTATCTACCACTAGGATTCCTCCTGACTCCAAGACCACAAAATATCAAGACACAGCTGGGCAGTGGGAGCCCCTTCCCTAGCTCTGCAGGCTTGACAGCAGGGCAGTCATATGCCTTGGAGTTAAAGGCTGATGCCCAAAGTGGTTCAGCATTTCCGTGGGGTGTTTTGGCTGGGACTTCAAAGTAATGGCAGTGGGTGAGTGGGGTGATGTGGATAAGGACTTCTGTGTAGTGAACAGAAACAGAGAAGGGAGTTTTGGATAAAGCAGTTTCATGGAGGAATTCTGTTTACCTTTTTCTCACTAAATCTTTTTATATTACCTCTTGCTGGGGAGCAGAAGAAAACTGTTTAAAACACCATACACCACAGTTTTCATGTGCAGGAAACCACAAATCATTATATCAAATCAACTCTAACCAAAGTTAACAAAAAGGCCAGCTCATGATCTTTCAGGCAGATAGCGCCTTAGAAAGTCAGCAGATGTATCTGAGGCATGATAAAAATTTAGCAGTGATTCACTTTATACCAGCCTGACCTAAATCAGCATCCTGCCCTGCTAAGAAAATACAGATTTTAATTAAGGCATCCTGCATGGATAACTGTCTTCTCCTTAGTAACAGTATAACACAGTAGCCTAGTGACTAAACAATCCTCTAGCAAGATTTTTATTTTATATCCTCCTCCATTACCACCTCCTCCCTCTTACTTCTGAAGAAAGCTTTGGCAATTTGTGTACTGAAAGCAAAATTTCTTAGTTGCACTGCAAATTATTTTTGTGCAATATTAAAATCTACCTTCATCATAATATTTGCATACACATCCTTCCCATGTGTACTACACTGAAAATTCTGCTTTACTTGTTAACTATTGTCTGAAATAAGGGCCTCAATTTCTGGTGACACAATTTGGGCAATTGCTACAAAAGGTGGCATTTTCAATTCTGTGTATCTAAATCAGGATAAGTCACAGTACATAATCATATTTTATGTTCTCAGTTCTCTTTTTACTGAGCCAGAAAGAGTTTTAGCTACATGGAAAACCAACCCAGTTAAAGTTAGATCCTTGGTTCTGTTCCCTGCATTTAAAAGTGTTTGTTATCTTCCCTAGTAAATAATTCCACTTATTTGTAGCCTTGGGAGTCCATGGAGATGTGAAATGTATTAGCCAGCTTTGCTTCTGCCTCCTGCCTTTTTTTTCCTACATTATTCGGCACTGCAGCAGCTGGACACTGAACTGAGGTTTATCCAAATGTCTGGGCTACTTTCCAAGTAGGTTCTTTGAACAGATGTTGCCACTGAATTTTATCAAGGGCTGGTTTCCTTGTGCCTAGAACCTGCCATATGCTCACAGAAAAATGCACCTTTTTTCTGGGGGAACTGTCTTTTATACTGAGATTCAGCTAAAGCCATGACTTAAAAGTTCAGACCACTCCTTAGTTAGCCAAATATTTTTTTTATTAACCATGTACAATAAGTAAATTCCCTATATTACACATTTTCCCACATATCTTCGTGATCATTTTTTTTTTTTTTTAGTGCAGAACAAAAGGACTTTCCTTTTCATGAGAACAGTTTCAGCATCACTTCCTAGTCCTCAGATCATAGGCTGCCTAAGTACTGAATCAAGATATTGTATTCTTCTTTCCAATGAACATGCTAAGATGTTAGGATATTAAGATTAAAATGGGAATCTTGAGATTTAGTGACAGTGTGTGCAGCTGAAGATTCACAAAACCTGTTACAGCTGAACACAAATTACATTGCCTGTCACATATGTATGTAGTTTTTAAGTAGCTGATATGTGAAACGACTTGAATTCCAGTGATGGAGAAGACATTTTCTTTGGCTTGGCCAGACATAAAAGTTACAGGAAACTTATCTGAACAGCAAAGTTTGATTTCCTTCCAAAGAACAGAAATATGAAATCCCAGTGCTAGGAATCCAATGTTTAGGGCACATTGCCTGAGGGTAAATCTACAAGTCTGGGTGCAGAAGGTATGTGTCCACTGTGACTGAGCTCTGAGCTGGACTGCCACAGCGGAACAGTGTTAAGCCTGAGCTAATAAGCCTCACTAAGAGGACCGATATGTTAGTTTACACTGAACACTATGCTAATGCCATTATGCAGTTCTAGACCAGTGCACAAAAACTGCATGTGTGCAGCTGTCTGCACCCAGCCATGAAGCTGTGCTCTGAAAAACCAGGTGTCCCAGCAGAACTCTGCTCTTTTCTCTTCCCCTCCATGCAATGCTGGGACTGTTAGGTATGATCTGAGAATGTTGGTTTAGGTATGCAGAAATTAAAACTATAAAAATTTCAAATATTCACTGAAGATCTGGTCACTACATTGCCTTGGCTATTTTTTTTTTTTTTTTCCCAGGTGCCTGGAAATCTAGTTGCTTCTTCTAAGACACAGTTATAATTCAGTTCTGCGATGTAGATACAAGTTTACAAGGCATAATTAAATAAAGGGGATACATGGACATCACAGACCCGGAAAGCAACGTGAGCTGTTTTTTTCATAGTAGTAGACTCACAAGAGAATTTAAGTCTGGAATTTACTGAAGAGAAACGCAATGGTGCAGGATTTCTGATATCCAAAATTTAAAACATTATTTATACATAAGGTAGAACATATCTTTTAAAGTGGAAAAAAATCACATGTAACTGATTTCAAAAGGAGCACATTCTTGTCCCAATCTCTCTCAACAGCACCACTAGGAGGAAACTCTGCTAGGAAATGTTATCTCAGCCAATGCATGTTTTGCCTAGACAGAAAACAATCCCTATTTGCTGTTGTTTTTAAATTCTACAATCTGTTTCCCTTGCCAAAACTCACTCCAATACTTTCCAGTTTGCATGGCATTTAATTCTTTCCATGCCATTTATTCACATCCGCAACAAAAAATGTAACATTCATATAGGAGTCCCTGAATAAATGGATCCTTCTGGTGAAATTTCAGTTGTTTAGATTGCAAAGGAGTATCTAGTGGTCAGCACTAACATTTTGATAGATTGAATCAATAATTAGAATGAAGGGTGTGGTGTAAGAACCAGAATTTAATAGAAAAGATATTTTGACAGCCTGTTAAAATCACTTTCACAGCAGTCAACTATTCTTTATTGTAATTCACTGACTGCACTTTACTCTTCAGCTTATATCAGCACTGGAATGTTACTGGAGTTACTCTATATTTAGCACTGCTCCAACTAATTGGTATTTCTCAGAATCACCTCCATGCTCCATTGAAAAAAAAATAAAAATCCTGTCGCTCATTTCAATATTATTACTTATAATATACAGCAAGAACATTTTATTTTTCTTGAGTTTTCTGTGTACTATGCATGTTGCTCTCTCTACCACATTTGTTTTTGAAGGAGTCATTGCTTTACGAATACAAACAAACAGGACCCATTATGTTTGCTTGAGCAGTACACTGACTACTCAGGGACACAGATTTTCATTCTTATAAAAGCAATCAATCATTAACATGAGTTCTGACTTAGTAAAGAAACCAAATGAAAACACTGATGTTCTCAGTGTTTCATCAATGCTTATCTGAAAAGAGGGACAGCAAGGATCTTCATCCTCATTAAGCCACTTTTTGTCTTTACACATTTATATTTTCCAAATTTAGAACCTATTAACTGCTAATGAGCATTGCTGCACTGTGATGTGTGAAATTCAGAATTTGTTGAATTTACCAGGAATGGCCTGGATTTTCTGCATTTGTTACATGTCTCTGAGACAACAGAATTAATTTTTATAGTATAAGAAACTCTACTTTCAGACAATGAATGTGACATCCAGCCATTAAATAGTTATGATTTTATATCGTTTATCTCTTCTTTATACCAAATGTGTTCCCCTTTTTTGATGAAGGATTGCCTCATATTTCATAGTTTATAAATTACTAGATTTATAGCAGGTGGTCCTAGAGTGATTATTGCAATAACAGTCATTTATAACTCTCTTCTATTGTTAAAACAGTGCAACCTACATTACTCTATATTTTTAGACTAGAAAAAATAGGAGGGTAGTTTTATTATGTTCTTTGTAGTGTATTCCAGCCTTTGCTCACATAAATTGTCCCATTGAACAGAATGGTCAGTTTAGTAATCAAATTAGAATAGAATTATCTGTGTGTTTAAGTACTACTGATTAGGAGTTTTCTTGAAGATGGACATTTTCCTGAATCCAAATGTAAAAGAGGCTGTTATAGTGATTATAGTGATAATACTGAAATAAAAGAATTCCATCTAACTTTTAAACAATGGCTAGCCGTATCATTTTTTTCCCTCTGAAGTATTATATTTAGGGTAAAGTAAGGACCAGTAGCTAGAATTAATGCAAGGAATTAAAAAAAAAATCCATGGGGAAACTTATAGGCCAAAGATCTAGGAAGAGTTTGTCTGAAATGGCTCATCAGAGCTACTGGGTAATATTCCCTGATACAGCACAAAAGTTATTTAGTCAAGCTTTTGAGCAGAAATTATGAAGTCTTAGGAAGAAATATTGGCAAGGAGAATTGCATTTCCTACTATGTTTAGATCTACAAATAAACTAAGCTGACCCAATCCTATTTCTTTTTTAAAACAATATCGGAACTGGAAGTACATTTTGTGAGTCCTATATTTTTCATGTGCTTCTCTGTTTTTTACCGACTTGTACAAAACAGACAAGTTAAGCTTATAAACAATATAATACTGATGAAACTTTCCTTCCATTACTTCAACTAATATCTAAACTCTCTAAATCTCTGTATTTAATCATTGAATGGTGAAAAGACAGATTAATCAATCAGCTGAAATACAATGCAATGTAAATATGTCTAATTCTGTCAACATCCTTCTTCCAGTGCTTATATCTTTAAGGCCTATTTGGGAGGGTACACAAAATTCCCAAAACTGGTTAAAGTCTCATTGTCTTTTATGCCTTTTTTAACTTCAATCTCTTTATTTTTTTCTTAACAAGCTGGTGTAAAAAAAAAGATGTACAAAATAGATGGTGGGAGACATTTCCAATTTAAAGTGGAACCTTCATATATATGAAAAAAAATTCCAACATTTTCTGTTGATGAAATTTACCAAAAGCAAATAAGCACAGGACTACCTAGAAGTGGTTTTTGTTACAGCTTTACAAAAGAAATATGATGCAACAATTCCTAAAAGTGATTTAAACAAAAAAATCAGTATATTGATTTTATATTCAAATAAAGGCCAAGTCTTACATTGTTTATCAATGTTATCCATTAGTCATTAATATTCAAGATAATCTGATTAGCAATTAAGTTTTAGTTCTCTCTAAATCTAAAATTCTAAAATCAGTGATTTCTTTTGCCTCTTTTCTAGCAATCTTGAATGTTGCAATCTCTTTTCTTAACAAGCTGGTGTAAAAAAAAAGATGTACAAAATAGATGGTGGGAGGTGGGAGCAATTTAAAGTGGAGCGCCAAGTCTTACATTGTTTATCAATGTTATCCATTAGTCATTAATATTCAAGATAATCTGATTAGCAATTAAGTTTTAGTTCTCTCTAAATCTAAAATTCTAATCAGTGATGTTTCTTTTGCCTCTTTTCTAGCAATCTTGAATGTTGCAATCCTTACCTCAACATTACTTTCTTCCTTTATTTTTCCCATTAAAACTTATGTCCCTCCATGGAATAGTCTACAGGTATTTTCTCTGAGTAGAATATGTATGGTAGGAGTATTCTTCTGGGATAAAAAAATCAGTTGAGATTAGCTTGATCGCAATGAGTTGAGACACTGGGCACTGATTGCTCTTCAAGTTGTCCAAGCACAAGGTTCTGGCCAAGACAAGAAGAGCTCAGACCTGTAAGTACCTGCTGTCAGATACACACACACATTTCAAAGTCTTGTCACCAACAAACCAATCATCACTGTCAATCACTTTCAGTCAAGGGTGACTGGGTTCAAGACTGTGGTTCAACTATACGTCTTTGTAGATACAACCATAGAACTTAGAGCTGAATAATTTTTCCTAAATTTGAAGACTTCAGATTCAAGATGTGCTCTCAGTTTTTAATACATTTTGAGACTTTCATAAAATGTAAAGCCAAAAAGCCATGTTAGATCATTTATTATGGCATATGTAATACAGGCCACCGAGTTTCACCCAGATGGCCTATATCAAGTCTAAAGGCCTTAATCAGTCTAAAACACTTTGAGCCTTGAAAAACAAAGCTTTGTCTCAAAAACAAAATGCAAAAGAGACTGAGATTATACCAGTCATTAGGCTCTGCTGTTGACAGGGAAATGAATTGGCCAAATACAAAATAAGCCTCATAATTTATATATTTCTGTCTTTGTGTGATGTTTAACAGTCTTACAGCCTAGATGAAAGAGAAAGGAGACCACACATGAGGTTATCACAGCAAGCAGATGTCTGTATCTGTAGTTGCAAGGGCAAGATGATGTGTTCTGTAAACACTGATGATGCCCTTAACTTTCTAGTTTCCAACTTGCCTGTGGAATGGATGCCTTGTGGAAGGAGGCTTTTTGACAACCTTTTTCCTCAGAGAAAAAAAGGCTGGGAGAGTCTTAACATACAGGAAAACTATAGTGGGAAATAAAACATACTAGAAAGGTTTTTGGTAAATTAGTGCTCTAAGCCAGATTTCTCAAATATTAACTGTCAAAAATGAGTAAGAGATTGAAAAATTCTTGGTACTGAATAGATTCAATCAGGATAAAAACTCTTATGAAATATAGATCTACAAAATAAAATCAAAATTAATTGAGAGGGGGAATGAGCTGCTAATCATGAAATAAGAAATAATAAAAAATATAAAAGGAGCTGATTCTCAAGAAGGTTAAAGAGTTTTGTGATCTTACTTGGAGAAGACATAAGATTTCAGGTCTGTCAGGCTATGGCGCAGACTATTATACAGAAAAGGAAGGTATAAAATGAATTAGAAACTTTCCTAGGCAAAAATAAAAAACATAGTCAGAGGTTATTTTCCTTTTAAAGTAACATATAGCAAAGCCATCATAGAATCATAGAATCATAGAATCATTAAGGTTGGAAAAGACCTCTAAGATCATCGAGTCCAACTGTCAACCCAACACCACCATGCCCACTAAACCAGGTCCCTAAGCGCCTCATCTACACGTCTTTTAAATACCTCCAGGGATGGGGACTCAACCACTTCCCTGGGAAGCCTGTTCCAATGTTTCACCACTCTTCAGTAAAGAAATTTTTCCTTACATCCAATCTAAACCTCCCCTGGCGCAACTTGAGGCCCTTTCCTCTCGTCCTATCGCTAGTTACTTGGGAGAAGAGACCAACACCCCCCTCGCTACAA
>NW_008796110.1:331087-361005 GCF_000699145.1 Aptenodytes forsteri
AGTCCCCCACGAGAACAAGGGCTAGCGATTGAGAGACTAGATTGAGAGACTAGATTGAGAGACTTCTGCCAGCCGCTTGTAGAACGCTTCATCCGCCCATCACACCATAAACATAAATTGTGATGACACACATTATCATCACACCATAAAAATAAAATTAAAGCAAAAGATTAAAATCTTCAGGAAATTAAAGATAATTTTGCAAAAAATATTGAGAGACTAGATTGAGAGACTTCTGCCAGCCGCTTGTAGAACGCTTCATCCGCCCATCACACCATAAACATAAATTGTGATGACACACATTATCATCACACCATAAAAATAAAATTAAAGCAAAAGATTAAAATCTTCAGGAAATTAAAGATAATTTTGCAAAAAATAGTTAGAATCTTCTGTGGAAAACAAGCCAAAGACTCAATCTTGTTCTGATGTGGTGGTGAAGAATCAGCAGAATGAGAGAGAATGGAATGGTTAATCTCAGAAGGAAAAAAGTCTGCATGAGAAGAAAGGTATAGTGAAAAAAGACTGCCTTGTTCATGGGTCCACAGCAGGACGATGCAGAATGAATAAAATAATATGCAAAAGATTAAGAAAAAAATAGGAGAAGAGCTTCATGGGGAGATGGAAGAGTATAATTAGTAATTAGGGAGTGAAATAGAATCCAGGGTTGAACAGAAAGACCTCAAAATGTCATATTCTTTATTTCCCTGACTAAGATAGAATCAATTATATCCCTACCATTCCTGACAAATTATTTTCTAGCATGTTGGACACTCCAGAGTCTCTCCAGGCAATCTATTCATAAAGAAAGTGAAGTGCATAGGCATATTCTACAGCTAAAAAACCCCTCACAAATGTTAGGGGAAAAATGAAGGGAGTCAATATGGTGTAACATATGAAGTAAAGAGGTTTAGAATATGTCATTGATTAACTCGTCCTGCTCTGAGGAGTATTGTGCTATGCCCCGGGGACAGCTGAAAGAGCTTTCCAGAAAGGGACAGGTTTTTCTGTATGTGGAAAATAAAAAAACACTCCAAATGTAAGGGTTTGTTTTTTCCATATTTTGGAGAAATAAGACAAAGAAAAAATCAATAATAAAAAGGATAGTCTGAGATTCTAGAAGGACTGCAAAAGGCACAAGGTACGTTCTAAGGGTAAGCAACCTAGGAGCAAGAGGAGAATACACTCAGAATGAAAACACTAGTAAAGAAAATTTAAATGTTAAAGTATGTAAGAGGAAATTTAAAAAAAATATTTTATTCTTCATGTTGTGAAGATTAAAAGGGTTTCTGGATATTAATTTCATTTTCTGTTGTAAGAGGTGGGGAAATTTCATAGAATCATAGAACAGCCCAGGTTGGAAGGGGCCTTGAAAGATCATCTGGTCCAACCTTTCATGGGAAAGGGAGCCTAGACGAGATTATCTAGCACCTTGTCCAGTTGCATCTTGAAAACCTGAAAACAGACATCTAAGAAGAAGACAAACTACGAGATGATCCCAACCAAGGTTGAGTCTGTTATAACAGTTTTCTAGGTTTCCTTATATATTTGTAAGGAGAACGTTGTCTTCAGGAAGCAAAGGTGTATCATGAGGTAAACTTGCTCGTGAACTGACCAGGATAGTTGAGAATTATGTAGAAAATATATCTAAACCACTGACAAATCTTTCAGAACAAGAGGATTGGAATGTGCAACATGTTGTGGTGGGTTGATCTTCGCTGGGTTCCAGGTGTCCACCAAGCCACTCTATCACTCCCTTCCTCAAGAGGATGGGGCAGGGAGAAAATAAGATGGAAAAAACTCATGGGTCAAGATAAAGGCAGTTTAATAAAGCAAAAGCAAAGGCCGTGTGCAGAAGCAAAGGAAAACAAAAGATTTATTCTCTATTTCCCATCAGCATGTGATGTCCAGCCGCTTCCTGGGAAGTAGGGCTTCAGTACACATAGTGGTTGCTCCCGAAGACAAACATCGTAATAATGAATGCCTCCCCTCCTCCTCCTCCTTTCTCTTAGCTTTTATTGCTGAGCAGACATCACATGGTATGGAATACCCCTTTGGTCAGTTTGGGTCAGCTGTCCTGGCTATGTCCCCTCCCAAGATCTTGCCCACTCCCAGTCTACTGGTGAGGGGGGAATGTTGGAGAGACAGCTTTGATGCTGTGTGAGCACTGCTCAGCAGTAGCCAAAACACTGGTGTGTTATCAACACCTTTCTAGCTACCAATACAAAGCACAGCACTATGAGGGCTGCTATGGGGAAAATTAACTCCATCTCAGCCACACCCAATACACACGTGAAATGCCCTGAAATGCTTTTCCCACATTTGCCATGTTCTGTGATGCTTTTTTGTATTCTAAAGTTGATATGTTTTCCATAACTCCATCACCCTAATAAATCAGATTTCTTCAGCATTCAGGAGAGTGCTGATTTGCTTTGATTGGTTAGTAATGCACATACGTTATTAAAATACCCGTAATAAAAAAAGTAGGTAATATAAATAAACGTAGGAGAGTTCTAACTTATGATCCTCAGAGGATTAAAGAAATATGAAATAATTTCAGGGAAATTAAAGAGAAAATGTGGAGACCATGCAGGTGGGAAACATTTATGAGTACCTTGCAAAGATGAGGGCAAACATTATTGTAAAAACCCAACAACCCCCAACAAAAACACCCACAAAAATCAAAAAGCCTGAGGTGGAATAGTGCAAAGTCCTTCCAAAGCTGATATTAAAACATAAAGAAACAAGCTGAAATATGAGAAAAGGCTTGAAGTTCAGTCAAAGTTGTGTGTTTCAAAAATCATGTAATGGAGAAATAATGTTAAAGTACCCTTTTCATAATGTTTTTGTTTACCTAATGCAGCTAGCAGGCTTCTAGCTAGAAAGGTTAAGAAAAAAAAATAATTGGTAATATAATGACCTTGTTAATTAGGCATAAAAAAGAATTTCTGAATGAATAAAATTATTTTTGAATGGATAACAGATTTTTATGGCCATTTAATAAAAGGCTATCTACCTCAGAAAAGCTCAAAAGCAAGAAATTTTAAATTTTTGCAAAACACTACCTTAGCTTCATTAGAAACACATGACTGTCAAACCTGGATAACATCATCAGAGGAAGGGAAGTTGAAATATTTTTTGTGCTCACACTAAAATCTGAACATAGTACAACAGCAGATAGGAACAGGTTGATAGCCCAAATTTTAAAGGTATTTTAATTTCTATATTATTCCTTTTCTAAATTAATCATATAAAGGGGAACGATCCATTTCTTTTTGAAGGAAACAAAGCTGTAATACTTACAAAGGACAGAGGCTATAGGGGAACACCTTATAGTCTAGCCTTATTTCAGAAACAAATGCTGAAGGCTGTTAATGTTGATGATGGAATAGGCTAGAATATACTAGCTACTGTCTACTAGGACAGGCCTTCATAACAGTATCCATGACCTAGTTTATAAAAGTAAGCACTCTGCTTACTTTGTCAGCACAGGAGAAAACCTTTGAATAAATACAATGTGAATACGTCTCCTGTATTGGAAAAGGAATCTCTATGAAGGTAAGCTGATCACTTACTCTTCCACTTACATAATGATCTTGGAGCATGTGAGTGAATGTCCTCAGCAAACATCACTCTTTAGCCTTATAATCAAAATGGTGGGCACAGGTTTTAGACGAGAGGGTGTTGGATAGAAAGAACAAGGTAGGTTCTGGCAAGGAAGAGGACATAGTTCTCCACACAGCATATTGTAAATTACTCCCTTCCTTCCTTAAAAGTATTACTGTCATGAAAGCTCTCCCATGCTTCCCTTCCCCTCTTCCCCCACCCCCAGGTCAGTGTCTACCTTCTACACAGTCTTTAAAGATTTGGAAAAATGTTCTTACGCATGTTATCCAAAGTGTATGTCAGCATATGGATATATGACATACTTACCCATAGATCACCTGAAGCATGTTAGAAACCACATGAAATCCTGTACAAAATATGGAGAGTTAAAGAATCATGTGATAAGTGGATCTCTCAAATATATGACAAGTAAGGAAAAAAAAAGATTAATTTATTGTACCTTGGGATCACTGAGCAAATCTGAAAAGTAGTTCACCATTAATTGTCCTGTTCGAGAAACAAAAGCCTTCCTAGGACTTATAAAACACATAGTTCGATCTGGTAAGAGGAAGCACTGCCCATTTAGGCTGACTCTTTGGAGGAGATACAATGATCCCATAACACCAGAAAATCATGACACCTTTCAAGAAGTAAAATTTATTTATTCCAATATCTTCAAATGGAAACCTTATCAGAAAAAGAAAAATATTATAGAAATCTCTTTGTAGATCTTTTACTTCATTTAAGCAATATACTTACAGAAACTCAGTTGAAAATTATTGAGATATTCTAAAATACTCTGTATTTAGTATATATTTTCATATTTAAATATACTGTTTTAGAAAAAAGGAGGGGCAGGAAAACTAAACAGATGAAGGTTTAAGATACACGTTGAAAAAAGAGTCCAAGTTGGAGACATGGAGAAAGAAATGGAAAAGGAATTATCTACCTTCCTTAGGGAAAATCTACTGATACCCACTTCTATTCATAGCGCCCTCATGCACACTTTTTTATTGATTAATTTGTATAGCAGAATGATAGACATTTCTCACACACACACACTTTTGTCAGTAACAATGATTGTCTATGAATATCAAATCATATACAGCAAGATGTGATTATGAGTTGCCACATTTGATTTGTGGAACACATCACATTTGCATGGTCTAAATAATACCTTGAGGTGTAAATAAAGGAGAAAAAAAAAAGTAGTTTTGTGAGGTATTCATAAGAGTTATTTTAATAAGTAAAAGACAAGTTTCTGTATATTTGTTGGCTCTTCCATTCACTTGGTCTTCATTTCACATTTTAATTCCTTTAGTTCAAAAGTGTTAGATATCTATGCCTACCAGATAATCTTACACAGTCCTACACTGAGAACAGTAAATGGTTGCAGGACAGCCTCTTTTTTAGTTGAGGATAACTTGTCTTTTGGCTTCAAAATCCTAGAAAGATCAGCAGTTTCTGTTCCAGCGACAAAGAACTGCATCTTTGTCAATAATTGCTCGCAGTGGTGCTAAGTGTGAATGGAGTGCAAGTTGACGACAAGGGTAGGATGAGGATAAGAAGGGTGTAGACAGGCTGGATACTGCTGTATGACCAGAATTTAATTGCTGTGTTTTAAAGGGTTATCCTGGTGCATAGATAAGATTCAGCCCTAACTGAAAAAGGACATACCAGGGCTTACTGAATGTCAGAAGATATTTCAGTCACAGTACTTGTGCTCCGTCTTTTCAGG
Source organism: Aptenodytes forsteri (assembly GCF_000699145.1). Taxonomy (NCBI): domain Eukaryota; kingdom Metazoa; phylum Chordata; class Aves; order Sphenisciformes; family Spheniscidae; genus Aptenodytes; species Aptenodytes forsteri. The sequence continues at coordinate 336,432 of NW_008796110.1, forward strand.
GACGTAATATTTCTCTTCTTTGTGGAGGACTGCTTTCTATTTTTTGTTGTGCTTGTTCCCTTCTTCTTTTCAGTTAAATATCTGCTGTGAGTGGGTGGCTGTCAGTGCGCGTGGGAGAGCACTTGGTTACATCAGGAATTCTTCTTGCTTCATGAGTGAAAGGAGTGAAGGAAAAACTCCCACAGGCACACATTTTTCAGCCTATTTAAATAGACTTAGCAATACCAAAGAGAAGATAATAATCTGGACACCTACAGACCAAGGGCCTACTCATGCCTTTCACATCTACCCACATCCACATCTACATAGAGAGAGGAGGAGTCATCCACCTCTGCTGCCACAACTCCCCCGTTTCCTACAGTTCAGAGAGCCCATTTTCTCCATCCAAAGGCCACTTTGAAAGAAGAATCTCTGGTAAAGGCAGCCACTAGGAGTGGTGTCATTTGGGATATGTCATGATCACCCTCTAGTTTCATAGTAATTTGGCAGAAGAAAATTATATTTTCCTCAAAGCTGATCCATGCTCATTGAAGGCTGTATGAACAAGGACTGTCCTGACTGCAAAGCAATTCTTATGTCAAGAACTCTGGCAAAGCTGAAAATCTTTTGTGAGCCTCTGTAAATGGTTTTGTTTGATGTCAGTGGCCTGAATCCTTGGTCAGTTTTAAAAGAAAGGGGCAAATTGTGCCTTTCAGGAAAACAAGGGGGAAATTGAACATGGGAAAGTCCCATTCCCTATACTCATTCCTTAAAAAGAAATACTTGGAACCTTGAAGACAATTTGAACATGAACTGTTGGCATCATGTTTAGTGGCTAATTACGTATTTTTGTGGATTTTCTGTGACATGGTGGGTATCTTCCACTTCTATGCATCCAAAACTTCCATTGTGTTTAATAATGCCAAAACAGCCATATCAGGAAGAGAGTAAATCCTTTAATATCATTGTTATGATGTCATTAGGACATGAAAAAAGTGGTGGAAAAATGTCAATGGATGTTCTCAGAGACTGAATTCAGCTGCCATTACAATATGTCATAATTAGCATCTCCATCAAAATGATGGATCTTGTGAGATCCTGTTAGGAACTGTTCTGGGAACGGAACAAATTTTTTCTATTGCTTCTTTCTTATTCTAGGTACCACAAAGCAGTTTACAGCTAAGCCATTATAGCCATGGAATGCTGTCAGTTGTATTTTTTATTTTGCTTTGAAAGCAGCAATGCAAGTGCCAAGGACAGAGAGAGAATCTTGATGTGATATGTTGTGTAAAGGATGGCACATCAAAGGGAACAGAAGTATGTGCCAAGCTACAAGTATGTGAATAAGCACATCGTCCAACACTGACAACTGTGTATTACAATGACAAACATCTAATTTTAATTCTACCAATTCTACATCAGCTAGGACTGATATCACACTAATTGTAATAATTTCACTTAGCTAAGCTGTTGAATGCCTCGCCAAAGGTTTTGTGACATTAAAAGTTTACATGCTCTCAAGTGGACACTGGTCAAGTTCATTGAATAGAAATCTCTGGAGGATTCTTAGGTACATAGAAACAACAAGTCATTCAGGGACTTCCTGAGCCTCTAATAACAAGAGTCTCTGGGAGAGTACTCAGAATAACTGTAGTTTATAAAACTTTTATTCTGCCCTTCCCTTAAGCATCTGCTTTTGCTCATTGTTGAAGACTGTTGGGCTAGGTCAACCTTTGGTTTGCCCTAGTACAACTACGCCTTTTGTGTCTCATGTAATGTGAAATACTGTAATATTACCATAGCAAAACTAGCGTTAAGAAACTAGCTCCATACTATGAAGAAGCTGAATAAAAATTTCCTCATGCATTGCTATTACCATGCTGCCTAGGATCAATCAGATGGATAGCACCTACTAACACCCACTCTCTTAGATTCTCTACAAAGAGAAATTAAGTCAACCCTCTTCCCAAAGAGTTTACATGGGGGAAAACAGTTGCATCCAAAGAATGGAGGCATGTACAAAAACAAAGGCAACAGCAGAAAGCCCAATACACAGTGGTTTTAGTGCTACAACAGCTTAATTACTCTAAAGACTCTTTGTTAGCCATAAAAGAAACAAGAAGTATTTTGGATCTCCATAATATATTAGTTGGCAGATGGAGCACATCCTCACGTGAGGCTGCATGGAAGGAAGCACAAAAGTTCTTTCAGAATTCAATAACTGAGAGATGAAATCTGACATAATCAATTAGTCAAATGTGAAAGTCAACATTTCAGCAATTAATAAGATCTAATATGCAGAGATCTGATCAGTCACATATATCCTTAACAGTGAAAACAAGTACTTGTTCTTGATATAAAAGAGAAGGGCAGCCCAGCAGAGAGGTGCAATTAATGTGATATTGTGTTATATAATGGAATATATTCCATCTCAAAATTGGAGGCAAATCAAATTCTGCTTAGCCCTAACTGGACTGAATTGCATGTATGCTTTAAAACTTGGTCTTTTAAAATAACACTTATTGTAAAAATGTAATAGTGTATGAACTGAAATGCATTTGTTTTGCAAACTGGCTAAAGCAAAATTTTCAGTAATTATTTTCTAAAATTCTACAGGATACAAACAGGATAATTCTGCAGGATACAAAAATACAAACTAAATTTTTACTTTTTTCAAAGTTTTCCTTTTTACCACAAATTTATATCCATTGTTCAGTTTTACTAGAAAAGAAGAAATTTAACCCATGAGCATATTCAAGAAATATTTCTTGTCCTCTACCTTCATTAAATTAATGAGAAGTCCAATTTCAGTAAGTCCACAAAACATGCAATAGATCAGAGTCTCAGCTGTAGTCCCTGTCTCTGTAGGCATATAAATTACTGATACAACATCCATGAAAATTCAACTTATAATTGTTAATATAATTCTCAATACACTTGAATTCAGATTGTCTTTTTAAAGAATTATTTTGTTGCCTTTCTTCCTTGTCAACTAATATTTTATCTGCTTATTATATTGTTTTACTTGTGCTGTGTTCCTACTCTCCACCTCCTTGATGTCATTTTTCTACTCACATTTTTGCTTTAGTGTCAGACTCTTTCATTGTATCTCCCAAATTTTTTTCAGCATAAGAGAATGAAAATAAGAAACAAAGTTCTGGTTGCTATTTTCTGTGCTTTGTTTTTATTAGTTTTATAATAGGCTTTGTGACTTTCCTTTGTTTATTTTGCTGCAAGATGTTTTGATAGATTTCACAACAAATGGTCATTTCACTCATTTCTTTTTCATACACACTGGGTTTTACATAATGAGCTCTCAGGCCTGATCATTTTACCACTGTTAATGAATTGTTATGTAAAGTTCTTAGCGAATTCACTTATGAAAGAACTATGGTCTCCATGAAGTACATTATTGCTAATCAACAGTTCTGATCTTGCAATACAAGAGATTCATCCATCTAATTATCCATCAAATGTGAAAGGTAAGGGGTTTAACAGGAAGGGGGACTGTAATTACCTTCCTACAGTGACTTTTACCTCAGTCTATGAGTAGCCCCCTTTGAAAGCATTTAATGGGACTCAATTAATCTAGTTTTAATAATCTAAAAGTTGGATGTCTACTCTAAATTTAGGCTTCTTCTACATAGCAAGCAAAGGAAGATAACTGTTTCCAAAGGCAGATTTATCCTCACTGTCTCTGGAGATGTCTAACTCTTTATGGAATATAAAAGGAGCTTAGACAACTGATTTAGTCTAGGTGCCTAATTTTAGATGGCTGCAGGTTAAATGAGAAAAATTCCACCCATAGATTAGTTTATTAAAATGTGTTCTTTATTTATTGAAATTAAATTAAATTCAGGATATTTCATTTAGTTAGTTGTTCAATAGGCTCTGCTCATTTTGAATTTTTGCAGATACGTGATTACACAATTAGTCACTCAAAATATAGTATTTTTTCTCCCTCACCTTCCAAAAGTAACAGAGCAGTAAAACTAATGAAGGGAATTTTGCAGACACAAAATTCTAGTAAGGAGAATACACCAATATATCTTCTAAAAGAATGTTGTTGAGTTTAGAAACATTTTGAGGTAGTTCTTGCATTATAAATGGTTCCTTAAAAACATAGTTTCCTGTGTGGGATTCACAGACCATAGATTAAATCCTATATATCTCTGAGGACATTTGCAGACATTAAAACGAAGTAAGAAAAGTAAGCCTATGTGTTCTCTTAGCTTTGCTTTGTATATTAAAAAATTAAATATATTATTAAGGTTATTTTTAATGTTTTACTACATGCTGTTTGATTTTAAAAAATAGATTAAGAAGTTCCTTAGCTGAAATATTATGCACTGTAACTAAAGATAATTATGTAACCACCTGTGTGCCCTATTTTGTGTTTCAGAGTTAAGAAACGGACAGTGTAACCCAGTGTCTTTCTGCTCTCCAATTTTTTTCCAAATGAATTTTATTAAGGCGCCTCTAAGCAGTTCTCTACAAAACAGGCAAAATATAACACTAGGACTAGCAGTAGTTACACAATGTGGCACTGAATAGACACACGATATATTGAAAGTTGAGCTTGTATTCACTTTGTGGAGGGCAAAATTTGTATTCACACCAAGCACTTACTTCAAAATTGTGTTGCAATTTTTTTCCAAATGAATTTTATTAAGGCGCCTCTAAGCAGTTCTCTACAAAACAGGCAAAATATAACACTAGGACTAGCAGTAGTTACACAATGTGGCACTGAATAGACACACGATATATTGAAAGTTGAGCTTGTATTCACTTTGTGGAGGGCAAAATTTGTATTCACACCAAGCACTTACTTCAAAATTGTGTTGCAGAGCTGATTCTGAACATTTACCAGGGCACATTCAGCCTAATTTATCATGGGTTTAGCTGCAGCAACTTTGAACTATCTACATCAGAGTTTAATCTAGCCCATTACTTTGAATAAATGTTTCATTCTGGGTTGTATCATAGAATGATTCCAAGTACAAATGAAACTTTTAATACACTCTGGCTTTTCTTCTTTTCTTTTTGAATCCATTCAGATTTTATAGGAGATTTATTGTATTAAGGCAGGTAACAGTCATTACTTCCAACATATAATACGCAACTTTAATTTGGCTATACATATTCAACATATACCAATGTTGAATACAGCTATAAGTTAGGCCTCAGTTAAGTGGGAAGCTGAGGTTCAGATCGAAGGTCCACTATATATTTATTTATGTATGTTTAGTAAAACAACTGCCACAGAAGTGCTTTATAGAGGGCTAGTAGAGAATTCAACAATACAGGTTAAAATCAATCTCCAGACCAACCCCGTGGGAGTTTTGGCTGGGCATTTTCCCTCACCTGAGCATGTATTACTCATCAGTAGGTTTGCTGCTTGTTTCCCATCTGCTTTTTGCATACGCTGCTTACAGATTGGCTGCATTTTGCAGGATCCAACCATGCTTATGGGATAAAGAGAGGAGCACAGGTTTGAGAAGCCTTCTGCCTGGGTAAGGAACTGGGTGTCTCAGCATCTGTGGTGTGACATGAGCAGTTATTGGGTTGACTGGCCACTGGGAAGTGATTTAGAGGACAACCATAGTGCCTAACTGTTACTGATGCTGAGATCCATATTAACACCTCTGAAGATACAGGTCAAGTGTTTCAGTTCTTCAGTCAGAACTGTTCTTTGCTAAGACACAGTTTTCCTATATCTTTTTCCTGCTACTTACTTAAGTTCCTTTGCTTGATCCTTTTCAATCAATGGAGAGAGAGCTGACCTGGAACGGCACTTAGAAATATCAGTAAAAGTACTGAAAACATGCAGGACATCTTATTTTTTTGAGTACTGTTATATAGGACTATATATAACATACAGTCACATTTTAGTCTTGCTACACATCACCTGTGGGAAGGGTGTCAGTCAGCTAAATTGGGTTTTGCTAATTCGGAGGGACACTTGAGAAGTATGAACATAATTGACATATGTGATTTCATATTACAAAAATATATCTTTTTGTCTCTTATGCATTTATTTCTCTGGGAACGCATGTAAGTCAGAGGTTCAGATCCAAAAATTTTGAACTGATGGAAGCCTATTACAGGAGGAAAAGCAACAAGACAGAAAGTATCATGTAAACCAGACAGTTATCTAAAATACTCAGGTGATGCCATCTCTGACACTGGTACAGGAGAGCAAAGACTTTATGTACTACATGAAAAGAACATTGGAGAGATAAGAAAACAGTAACTTCGTTCATTACCGTGAAAAAAAAATATACATCGGTGATATGTGTAAAAAACTAACATCATATTCAAGTATTAACTCAACATTGAATGGAGATTTAAAGTATCTTGTTAAGGAAAATTTAATTGCCCCAGTATAATACATCTGGTTAATCAGAAGCTAGGCAGATTCATGGAGACAAAAGTCAACTTGAATGCTAGATGCACCCAGGGTACCACCTAAACCTTTGAGGTGAGGTAGGATCCACAGATTCCACACACCTGGCATTCAGCTGGAATAACTGAGCTCACTTTGGCCTTTTATTGGCAACTCTACACTGTGGTATAAAGGTACAGAGGGATATTCACAGATTTTTGCAGTACAATGAAATTCACACTTACGGCAGGTAATAATCGTTCCTGATATACAATGCATTCCCAAATCTGCAATTTTCCCATAAAAAATATTATCCCCGTGTTTTAAAATGAGCTACAGAATGTGTGTACAGTACACACTAGAGTTTATAGTAGAACGCACCAAGGGGCACATTCTGCTTTTGATGATGCATGTAATTATTATACCATAATGATAATGTGAGTTACATGCTTATTTTAAGCCAAGTCCTTCTTCTACTGACATCAGTAGGAGCTTAATCACACCCTCAGTAGAAAAAATGTGTCCTTAAAATGAAGAGCAGTGATTTAAAAATCAAGTTTCCGATAATATTCTATTATACCAAAACACAAATATTGTTAGTACGATTTACTAAGCTGCTTCACATCATTATTCTACAAATCTGTATGCTCCTCCCATGCTGTGAATGAAAATTATCAGCATCAAACATTGCATAAATACAGGTATATGCCATAGAGTTTACATATGTAAGTTTGCACTTGATTTGTGCCATTCAAAATGTTTAGAGTTCAGGTTAAAAAAATAATTCTAATGAATGTACATATATATATAGAAAAATAAAAATAAAAAAAATAATCAAGAAAAAGCAATCATAGAAGAGGAAGAGATTATTACTACTGCTAGGTTACAGCTGTTTATTTTTGCTCATACCTGGAGACTGTGAGAAAAAACTGCTGAAAAAGAATGCTTTTCTATTTATTCCACAATTTTTTTTATTTGGAAAAATAAAATATCTTTCTCAATATTCCTAAATTGTATGCATGTAACTCAGGCCCGAGTTGGGGCCAGACAGCTAATTAGCCAGTAACAGTCTCACCTACTGCTCACCCAGTCTGATTAAGAGAAACATGATTTAGGAGATCAATGTCATGAATGTATCAATACCAACAACACTGACTTCATAAAAAATTGTGTTGGATTGACATTGGCTGGCTGCCAAGTGCCCACCAAGCCACTCTCTCACTCACCCTCTTCAACAGGACAGGGGAAGAAAATACAAGGGAAAAGCTCATGGGTCGAGATAAGGACAGGGAGATGGCTCACCAATTACCGTCATGGGCAAAACAGACTCGACTTGGAGAAATTAATTTAATGTATTGAAAATTAATAACAGAGTAGGATAGTGAAAAACTGAAACAAAACTAAAACACCTTCTCCCTACCCCGGCTTCTTCCGAGGCTCAGCTTCACTCCTGATTCTTCCACCTCCTCCCCCTGAGCCGCGCAGGGGGATGGGGAATGGGGGTTGCAGTCACTTCATAACACTTCATCTCTGCTGCTCCTTCATCCTCACATTCTTCCACTGCTCCAGCATGGGGTCCCTCCCACAGGATACAGTCCTTCATGAACTTCTCCAACATTGGTCCTTCCCATGGGCTGCAGTTCTTCAAGACCTGCTCCAGCATGGGTCCTTTCCATGGGGTACAGTCCTTCAGGAATGGTCTGTTCCAGCGTGGGTCCCCCATAAGCCACAGTTCCTGCCAGAAAACCTGTTCCTGCATGGGGTCCTCTCCACAGGCTGCAGCTCATACCAGGAGCCTGCTCCAGCGTGGCCTCTCCACACTCTGAAACTTCCTTCAGGGCATCTCCACCTGCTGCAGCACGGGGTCCTCCATGGGCTGCAGGGTGGATATCTGCTCCAACGTAGTCCTCCATGGGCTGCAGGAAGACAGCCTGTGCCACCACAGTCTTCTCCACGGACTGCAGGGGAATCTCTGCTCTGGTACCTGGAGCACCTTCTTCTCCTCCTTCTTCACTGACCTTGGTGTCTGCAGGGTTGTTTCTCTCTCATTTTCTCACTCCTCTCTCACAGCTGCTGCACATAATTTTTTTACCTTTTCTTAAACACATTACCACAGAGGCATCACCAGTGTTGTTGATGCGCTCAGTTTTGGGCAGTGGTAGGTCTGTTTTGGAGCTGGCTGGAACTGGCTCTGTCTGACATGGGGGCAGCTCCTGATCTTTTCTCACAGAAGCCAACCCTACAGCCCCCTGCCCCCTCCCCTGACTACAAAAACCTTACCACTTAAACCCAATACAAAGCTATTCAATGTCTGCTTTAAGTTTAAAAGGACCCATAAACGAGGTTCAGATTTTAAACTGGTCTGCTAACATTGGCACTTCCCAGTGAAAGACCTTTTTCTGAGTTTAGAATTTAACCAAACACTTACAGTCTGGACCACAATTTTATCATCCAGACAATCCGTCTCATGCTAAGCATTACTTTCTAAATATTAGCTGGAATGTTTCTAACAATTCCAAAAGCAAATTAAAGGGAAAATGTAATGTATGACTAAAATTTTCTGGTTCCCTTTTTTTTTGTCCCTGAGAAAATCTAGCTCCTTTGGCACCTTAGTGCTTTGAAGCAAGTCCTTGCTGAATTAGTGATCCATACTTGAAGAAGGTACCTTCTGTTGTCCCTATGAAAAGCCACTTAATCCAGCCAAAGTGCAAACCTTGGAAAATCATAGGTAATGTATTCTTTTTAACAGTAAACAAGTGATTAACTCTAGCCTCAGTGACTCTCTTGAGTTCCTAGTTCCGTGCTTGGAGCATCCTACCTCCATAAGAGATGATGCAGCACACTGAAGTCCAGGATTAAGCTACGCCCAAGACTCATGCTGTGAAAAACATCTAATATCTGTACAGGAGATAACAGAAAACAGGGCAAGGAATATATTCACAGAGGCAACAATAATGGAAAGGAGGAATAGTGGATGGAGACAGGGAGACTGAATTACAGTGGGTTGATTGAGCCTTAAACTGGAGCCAGAAACCAGAAATTGATCTTTGGAGGGTGGGTGGGAATAATATGGAGTGGCAGGAAAGCACTGGGTGAGACGAGGGAGTGAAGACACAGAAAACAGAGCTTAAGGGAGAGGTGAATCTAAGACTAGGAAACAGCTGTAGGAAACAGGAGCAGGATCCTGCTCTATTGCAATGTTTTTGTTATAAAATCACAGTGATGCTTTATAACATAAATACCATGACATCAGGATACACTGTATCTCCCTTCCATGAATCAAAGTGACTAAAGAAAAAAAAAAATCCTCTGATCTCTAGCTTACTGTGGAGGTTCCTCTCTTCAACTTTTTTCATGAAACCAGCAAAAAGGTATTTTTTTTCCCCTTCAAACTAAAAGTTTATCATTTTTCCTAGCTTGAATTTATGCCTTATCAGCCCCTTGAGCCCTCTCAGGTCTATAAAGAGATAATATTCACATACATTGTTATCTTTAACAAATTGTCCTGTATGCCAGGTGATGTTTTCTGATAAATCATTTTCTTCTATGGCTCCCTCTAAATGTATCCTATGTATTCTAAAGATTGATTTTATTTTGTTTTATGATGCTCCTAGCACCCTCTTTATAATAACTTCTACAGCTTCTTTTAAGAAAACACGGTTTAAGGAAGGTGTCACCAGGCATGCCAATCACTTCAGTATGTCTAGTACTTAAAAGCAGAAGGCAGCACTGTATTACTAAGTAATCTCTTTCCTTCTTTCTCTCACTCACAAACATACATACATAATGTTATTTCTAATAATTGCTTCACAGCCATCTGCTATAAATCGGAAATGATAATAAAATAATTACAGAAATGCAGCATGCAGTTACCCTTGACATTTCATCTCCTCTTCACACTTCGCAAAGTTATAATGCAGCCAGCCTGAAAAGCATTCCCATTCTGATTTTAAGTGTGACAATACAAGAAGAGCGCTTCAGACTGAGTGCTGGGCCTTTACTGGCAGCCCTGAACACCCAAACAGACTGATCAACAGATGTGCACAAATGCACAACATATATAAAGAAATATTTTCTTCTTTTCTAAATGCTTAGACAAATTATTAGAAAAATGCTCAGAAAAATACATCTAATATCAGAGACTGGGCCTTCCACATTGGTGGAGATCATGAGTCAAATTGTAACTAGACTGTTCAGAGGGCTGTGAAATGGATGAAGAAGGCATAAGAAGACTCTATGAAGCCACGAGTCTTCTATGTGTGATTGACCACACCAGAAAGGGTATTTATTCCTGTGTCCTGTCCCTCCTACCACCACCTTCCCAAACTTCAAACATCTAAAAGGCGTCTACAAACTTTCTTTCACTAACGTGTGTTAAGCAGCTGTGGCACTCTGAAGTCATCAACCTCCATACAATATCTTTTTGAAGGATACAGGTTTACAACAGTCCCAGTAGGGAGAGGTGCCTTCAAAACAGACCCTGACCTAAGTGCTCCCCAGATAAATAGTCCTTATGTGTTGAGACATGCATCTTCCTCTGCTCTGCAGAGGGACCTGGACAGGCTGGATCGGTGGGCCCAGGCCAACTGTATGAGGTTCAACAAGGCCAAGTGCCGGGTCCTGCACTTGGGCCACAACAACCCCATGCAGCGCTACAGGCTTGGGGAAGAGTGGCTGGAAAGCTGCCCAGCAGAGAAGGACCTGGGGGTGCTGGTCGACAGCCGGCTGAACATGAGCCGGCAGTGTGCCCAGGCGGCCAAGAAGGCCAATGGCATCCTGGCATGTATCAGAAATAGTGTGGCCAGCAGGAGTAGGGAAGTGATCGTGCCCCTGTACTCGGCAGTGGTGAGGCCGCACCTCGAATACTGTGTTCAGTTTTGGGCCCCTCACTACAAGAAGGACGTTGAGGTGCTGGAGCGTGTCCAGAGAAGGGCAACGAGGCTGGTGAGGGGTCTGGAGAACAAGTCTTATGAGGAGCGGCTGAGGGAACTGGGACTGTTTAGCCTGGAGAAAAGGAGGCTGAGGGGAGACCTCATCGCTCTCTACAACTACCTGACAGGAGGTTGTAGCGAGGTGGGTGTTGGTCTTTTCTCCGAAGTAACAAGTGATAGGACGAGAGGAAATGGCCTCAAGTTGCACCAGGGGAGGTTTAGATTGGATGTAAGGAAAAATGTCTTTACTGAAAGAGTGGTGAAACATTGGAACAGGCTGCCCAGGGAAGTGGTGGAGTCCCCATCCCTGGAGGTATTTAAAAGACGTGTAGATGAGGCGCTTAGGGACATGGTTTAGTGGGCATGGTGGTGTTGGGTTGACGGTTGGACTCGATGATCTTAGAGGTCTTTTCCAACCTCAATAATTCTATGATTCTATGATTCTATGATTCCCTTTCTGAAAGAACTGGAGGCAGATAACATTTTGGTATTCAGGCAAAACTGACACATAGATATGCAAACAAAGCCAATTTACAGCAGTAAGTAAAAATCATACCATATCTGATTCAAAGCAACACAACTGATGCCTATCCGGAGGAGGCTCCACTCTCTGAATCATCCTGGATGGTGCCTATTCACAGGCACTGTGGGAGCAAACCCACTTGACAGGAGGAGGATGCCATTTTTACTGTGCCAAGTTCTGCTCACACATGATAAAAGCAGAGGGAAAGCCTGTATGAGATGGGAAAGATTCAGTCAAATGCGGCATTTATTTCTCACTTGCTGAAAGATGAGGCTGTGTCCTTCACAAGCTGTTGCCATTAAACATCTATGCCTTTTTCTTTTTCATGACTCCTGTCACTTGTATCAGTTACCTGCTCTATCACATGTTTTTAGTTGCACCAGAGAGAGATACTTATGCATTGCTTTGGCCTTTTCTTCAAAAGCCTATCAAGTTAGGACAAGAGGAAATGGCCTCAAGTTGCGCCAGGGGAGGTTTAGATTGGACGTGAGGAAAAATTTCTTTACTGAAAGAGTGGTTAAACATTGGAACAGGCTTTCCAGGGAAGTGGTTGAGTCACCATCTCTGGAGGTATTTAAAAGACATGTAGATGTGGCACTTAGGGACATGGTTTAGTGGTGGACTTGGCAGTGTTAGGTTTATGGTTGGACTCGATGATCTTAAAGATCTTTTCCAACCTAAATGATTCTACAATTCTAAGTTGTCGACCCATCTGCACGTACTGCTCCCGAGGCAAGTGGCTTAGATGCTTGGGGTGGCTAGATGAGTACCTGGCTCCCCATTTGGGTTAAGCAGGTGGAACAGCTGAGACACTGATCCTGAAAACCATCCTGGGAGATAGAGGAGAGCAGTGTAGAATAGGGAAGAAAGAAATTTCATGCTGCTACCTGTATTAGCTTTCTCTGCATGGCTGCAGCAAATGTTTCAGAGGTAGGCTTATTTCCCCTGGTACAGCTCCCACCCCATCCTGCCTGTTAGGGCAGAATCCAACTTGATCCCAGCCCTCATTCCCACAGCTTCCCCTACTAGGACTGTTTATTTCTAGGCGCGTTCTAAGTATTGATCCCAGTAGTTCTCTTTCCATTTGAACCATAAGTACTTTGATTTTTCTTTTTTCTTTTTTTTTTTTTCTTTTTCATTGATATACATAAAAAGAAAAGCTCCAGCATCACACTGGTATGAACAGTAGAAGAATTTAGCTAAACTGTCCCTTACACATTGTGACTGGCTCTAAATACAAGAGTGGGATGAAGTTATTGCCACAGATACTGAAGATATAAAAGACAGGGTGAGAAGATGAATCTTAATAGCACTGGCACCTGCTGAACTTTCCTATTCACTCTCAATATATATGTCCTTATACTCCAAAAAAGCATAAATGAAAGGGAGTGGATAAGGTGCTAATTCACCAAAGACTTCATGTATGCCCACTCTACAACTAGAAAGGGAGTATTTCACTTTCTACATGACCTTTTTGGGGCTTGCCTATAACTGTGTACTCATTTAATATTCAACCGTATGCCTCTATTCAAATGTGCAACTTACAGCTTTCCTCCTTCTGCCAGAAGGAACAAACACAGGCACCCCATGTGCAAAAGTTTTAGAGGAAAAGAATAAAATATAAAACCTCTCTCCATATAAATCTTCACTTTTAATAATGCAAATATAAATGTATGGCAGGAATGCATCAAAAGCAGTACTTCATTACAGTCATTTCGAAGCTCAGTACCTTTTAAAATAGCTTATCGTGACTAAGCTTTTGCTGTCCTTTTAATCAAGCAGAAAATGTTCAAGTCAGAGAAGTTTGGGGAAATTCAGCCACAAAACATGCTTAAGTTGAAAAAACTAATCGCTGGGTACATATTTTGTTGCCAGGCGACACTTCAGAAAAGCAAGGCTGCAATCAAGGTTCAAATGCTATTCTTGGAAGTAGTGCTGAGAAAAGCATCACAGCCCAGGACGACCTTGCAGCGTCAGAGGCGGTACGTTAATACTTGACGTTCTTCTCAGTCGTTATGCAGGCATCATCGTCAGAAGTATTTAGGCATTTGCTTTAGTTAGGACTGATTATAAAGACAGGAACAGGGTTCTGTTCCTGTTTTCCAGCCAGATGCAATGGTGGTAAAGGCAGGATGAGAGTTTGGGGATAAAACCTCTAGAACATAGGTGATCAACTACAGGAAATATACCAAATGTGGCAAGGGTAAGTGTGATGTACCTTTTCCCTCCAGCTGAAGACAGTGGCTTTTTTTCATGATTTCTCTGTAACTTCCAGTTTCATCTTTTCAGCAGAAAAAAAATTCATCCTCACCCAAAATAGTCATTGTTTTCTACTGCTGTAAGTGAGACCAAAGTCACTGGTTGACTTCAACAACATGTCCATCACAGGTCTTTAATCTCTATAGTTTTAAATGAAACCTCCCCAAGAAGACATGAGTATTACCAAATACTGTTCCTACTATGTCTGACAACAGGAAAGTAAGTGGCTTCTTGTCTTTCTCCCAAGGCAAAGGCCAGGAGAATATGGAGATAGCACAAAGAGAAGAATTATGAGTGAAGAAACTGGGAAGAATTAGCACAACATCTTTGTAGGGGTAGACTAGAAGAATAAGGAAGATTGAGGGTTTTCAGGGTAGAAGGACAGCAAAATGAAGAAGACAAAAAAGCCCTGTAGTTCAGTGTATACATTATTGTCGTTGCTAGTCAGTGGCCAGAATCTTTGAACTAACTGGGCAAGGCCTGAGCACTGAAGTCTGTTCAGTTTGCTATGTATGAACTTGTTTTGGCCTGCTTTCTTCTACTCTGTTTAGCTGTAACAGCAATTTTTCCAATGACCAGGAGGTCATTTCATCCTACTGAGTTTTACATGCGCTGCTCTCTCTGTGTGTTTTAATATAATTCTTACATGGAGAACAGTAGCAAGTAGTTACTTTGTGTATGACTCCAACAATACACATATTTATGTATGATAGATACACTGCAGAGGAGTACCAGCCTGGCCTGAGAGCAGAGGGCGCCGAAGGCAGGGACATAGGACACAATGTATAGGAGAACAGACATGACATGACCAGAAAGGGAGCACAGGATGATGCTGGACACCTAAGGCTATAAACTACTCACCAGTTTTTAGGCAAAGAAATAGATACTAGGGAACTCATCCGAGCCAGTTTTAGGGTGTGGTGGGTTGATCTTGGCTGGACACCACCAAGCTGCTCTGTCAATCCCCCTCCTCAGCTGGACAGCTGGACAGAAAAAATATAACAAAGGCTCGGCTCATGGGTCAAGATAAGGACAGGGAGATCACTTAGCAATTACCATCATGGTCAAAACAGACTCGACTTGGGGAAAATCAATTCAACTTATTACCAATCAAAATCAGAGTAGGATAATGAGAAAATAAAAATGAAATCTTAAAACACCTTCCCCTCACCCTTCTTCCCGGGCTCAGCTTCACTCCTGAATTCTTACCTCCTCCACCCGAGTGGCGTGGGGGGACAGGGAATGGGGGTTGCAGTCAGCTTACCACACATTGTCTCCGCCGCCCCTTCCTCCTCACACTCTTCCCCTGCTCCAGCGTAGGGTCCCTCCTATAGCAGACAGTCCTCCACGAACTTCTCCAGCATGAATCCTTCCCACGGGCTGCAGGTTTTTGTGGGGATGGGAATCTCACTAACGGACATTCCTGAGTTTGATTTTAATGAGCAAACACTGTACCACTTGGCATGACAAGGCACTTAAGCAGAAAATAATGGAGAAAGGAATGTGCAGCTGGAAGGAGAAAAACAAGATAAAGACCATGAAGGCATTTTGCATGATCAGAAAGAACGGGCCAATCTGCTAGAGCATAGATGCGCGTGAACACAAGGCTGTAACCTATCTGCAAGCTGCAGGTAGCGCGTGTGTACTTCTGCTTGCTATAAAAGATGCTAACAAAGAGCAATAAAAGTCTTTGGTTGCTGTGTCTGCCAGAGTCCGTGCCGCTTTAAACCCCCACAGGTTTTCATGAACTGCTCTAGCGTAGGTCCCTTCTGTGGGGTGCGGAACAGACTGCTCCAGTGTGGGTTCCCCATGTGGTCATAAGTCCTGCCAGCAAACCTGCTCCAGCGTGGGCTTCCCACCGGGTCACAGCCTCCTTCGGGTGCATCCACCTGCTCTGGCGTGGGGTCCTTCATGGACTGCAGGTGGATATCTGCTCCACCGTTAGCCTCCATAGGCTGCAGGGGGACAGCCTGCCTCACCGTGGTCTTCACCACAGGCTGCAGGGGAATCTTGGCTCCGGCACCTGGAGCACCTCCTCCCCTTCCTTCTTCACTGACCGTGGTGTCTGCAGAGTTGTTTCTTTCACATATTCTCACTCCTCTCTCCCAGCTGCTGTTGCGCAGCACCTTTTTTCCCTTTCTTAAGTATGTTATCACAGAGACGTTACTACTGTCGTTGATTGGCTCAGCCTTGGCCAGCAGCAGGTCCGTCTTGGAGCCAGCTGGCATGGGCTCTATCGGACATGGGGGAAGCTTCTAGCAGCTTCTCACAGAAGCCACCCCTGTAGCCCTCCACTACCAAAACCTTGTCACACAAACCCAATACATAGGGTTAGCAAAGAGAACAAAAAACCTATGAAGGATGTAAGACACTCCATACACTGTAAATGCAGTTATAACACGGAGCTGCAGACCAGTGAAGAAAGAGTGAAAGTCTAAAAGCGTAGCAGAAATAATAGACCCAAGTGGAACCTAGAAAGAGGAAGAAGAAACGTATCACCACCACCACCGTAATCTTCTACCCTGTAAGGAGCCTGGGACAGATGATTTACTCTTACTCTCATCACCAGAGACTGAACCTTTGGACCCCAAAGGACGGTGGAAGGGTGAGCACCAGACAGAACAGTCTGGTAACACCAGACAGAAAGGGATAGGTGCTGGCAAGACCACATGCAATAAATTTAACTGGTATTTAGTCAGATTTTTCACCTTCCTCCTCTCATCTTCCTTCTTCCTTCTTCTTTCTGCCTTCTTCCGACTTTTTTTTTTCCTTTTTCTTTTTCCTTTTTCCTTTTGCTACGGGGCTGGGTGCTACAGGGCAGGATGCTGTGGGTGCTGCGGGTGTCTTTTTTGTTTGTTTTTTCTTTTTTGTTTTTTCTTTTTCTTTTTCTTTTTCTTTTTTCTTCTTTCTTCTTTATTTTCTTCTTTCTTCTTTCTTTTTTCTTTTTTCTTCTTTCTTTTTCTGCAACAAATAGATCTGAACAGTATTTCTTTGATTACATTGTTTAAATTTCACTTGCAGTAAGAATGATTTCTTGGTTTTGCATAGAGGTGTATTTACTTTTTGCCCATAACAAGAATTTGACTGTAAAAATAAGGATGGCCAGACCTATACTTGGAGATTTCTTGTTCTGAAGTGAACTTGGCTGTTTAACCACTCCAACTTGCTAACAGCATGGGTTCACTCCTTTTTTTGGGGAGGACTATCCTAGCTTGGTTTTATGATTCCCAGTAATCCAGAACAATTTACTCCTTCAGTGTAATCCCAGACTTTCAGTCAAAATAGTGTCTTTCTGCCATTCCTTTTCAGTTCTTAAGGTGATTTCTTGTTCTGAAGTGAACTTGGCTGTTTAACCACTCCAACTTGCTAACAGCATGGGTTCACTCCTTTTTTTGGGGAGGACTATCCTAGCTTGGTTTTATGATTCCCAGTAATCCAGAACAATTTACTCCTTCAGTGTAATCCCAGACTTTCAGTCAAAATAGTGTCTTTCTGCCATTCCTTTTCAGTTCTTAAGGTTTTCCCACATTGATTTTGCCTGTTTCAAAGACCCTATCATGTGTCAGGCAGTATATATTTTCTTTAAACTGGATTACTGCTTGTGCAACCTAGGTGATCTCTAGGCTCCCACGAGCTTCTGAGGATCAAGCAAGGTTCTCCAGAGCTGTTTAAAGGTCCTGAGAAGTGTCACTGTTGTAAGCCTGAGTAGTTGTAAGTCATGTGAACATATGTCAATATGAACTCTAGATTAAAAGTATAAATCAGTCGTCAGTAGCTTTGTATCTACCTGCTTTATGTACTTACAGATGCAGAGAAAAAAATCCTTACAGACTTTCATTTTCAGGGGATTGGCTATTTTCCGCATTTTTCAACCTAGAAGTGATGGATAGACTATATTACAAAAACTAGTTCTTGTTAGTATTTCTTAGAGCTGAACCATATGTCCTTCAAAGCAGATTACATTTATTGTAAATGTATTTGGATTCGTCTAGACATCTGTATCAGAGGAGTTAAAATCAAAAGGACTAGGATCAAAGAAACACAAAAGGGTATTAATTGTAGTGGATGTAAAGGTTCACTGCTAAGCACTGCTACACACACAGTAAGCGTTTAACACTTTCCTTCCTGGATTAGCATGCAGGACACTGCCTCTATCCAAGCCCATAAAAGAATAAATTCTCGGCATGTCTTGGTGCACTCTTTCTCTTCAGAGGACTGCAGCACAGAAATTTAAAATGTAATCTGCCAGCACTGCATGGCTGACTGTTTTCCTCAGGTTTTATTACACTCATTCCAATGTTACTTTCAAAGACTCCACTGATGCTAATGTTCCCTGCCTCTAGATACAGATACACTACACAACCTATCAACTCACTGGAACCTATTTTGTCAAACTGCACCCTAAGGAGGCAGTGAAGTTCAAACTAATAGCTTTTGGATGATATATATTGACCCCTATTTCTCCTTGAAGAAGCCATATTTATCAATAAGTCAATCTGTCATGCATTACAATGGACTATTTACACAACTTCAGAGTGCTGCTAAATAATGAATTTTAAATTACCTCAGTTAAAACTCAGTCACATGAAATGTAACTAAATGTACCTTAAATAATTTTACTGACAGATTTCAAATGAGTTAGAAT
Organism: Aptenodytes forsteri; assembly: GCF_000699145.1. Lineage (NCBI taxonomy): Eukaryota > Metazoa > Chordata > Aves > Sphenisciformes > Spheniscidae > Aptenodytes > Aptenodytes forsteri. The sequence goes on from NW_008796110.1 coordinate 355,154, forward strand.
TCATTCCAGAAGTGAGGAAGAGTAAAAGAGAGAACCACGATTGAGCCGCTGAGCTTATTTTAAAGGGAGATCTCTTTACAGGGACTGACCTGTCATATAAAGAAGAGAAAACACAATCCTTTTAAATTTAAATTGTGGATGATGAAAAGACTATGAAGACAGTACAAAACACATGAAATAACTAATGACAATGAAAAAGAATTGTAAAGGGGTATTAACAAAAACACCAGGTCAGGCCTATATCAAGAAACATGGGAAAAATATAGTGAATGTTCCAGTGCTCAGATGACTAATTTGCTCCACGTATAAACATGACTGAAATTGTTTACAAGCAAGGAAGAAAACTCCAACAAAGTAGAAACTCCAAAGGAAAATTCCAACAAATAGGGTAAAAACAGTGCTCAAAGTATAAAACCTCACAGCCTTTTCCTCTGACTACTGAGAGACTGATGTTCTCCTCCCCTGAAGTAATTTGCATTCACTTATTAACATTTTTAACTCTCATTAGGCATCAAGGTTTGATTTAAGCCAATCCCACCTGTTGTTCATGTTGTTCCTGCTGGCTGCCTCACTGCTGTAGCTGCTACCTGCGGCTCACTCGGCTCTCAGCACCATGCAAGCCGCTGGTGCTTCTGCTGCTGCTTCTGCACCCTCCCTGGCTCTGCCTCATTCCGCATCTCATCCCACCGGCTCTGCCTTGTGCTGCTCCTCGCTCCCTACCTCTCCATCGAACTCACACAGCTTCGCTAACACTTCTGTTTCAGCTTCTAGAAAAAATGTGCATAACCTTGCTAACAGGGAAGAGTCTCTCAGCTCACAGGAAATCGTTCAGCAGTTTCTGGCATCTCTCACACCATGGAAGACATTTACATAAAGTCTCTTGCTCTCCTGGTTTTTTTTCCTTTTCCTAGGTGCTAGCCTTTGCATCCTGATGTTGGAAGTAATTGCCAATGTTTAGGGTAAAGAGTAACCCTAGGAATATTCACACAGTGAATTAGCCAAGATTTCTGTACGTTGTTACAAGCCTTATCATTTTTAAAAGCTCTTTAATAAAAATTTCTCTCTTATTTATCTCCTTCAGGTCTTCCCATCAAGTGTCAACAGAACACCCCCTCCCTTGGCTGCACCCTGCTCTAGAGTGGGAGGAAAGGAGGTGCTCCTGCATTAGACCTTAGCTGTCAGGCTTATACCAGAGGCATGACGAACCAGAAAATCCACCAGAAAGTCTGTTTTTATGAGAATTGAGTGTGCCATTTTGAGACAGTTAAGGCTCAATAATAAAAGCATTACATAAAGCAAATAAAACATTGTGGTTTTATACAGGACAGAAACATACTGGCACTACCAAGCATGAAATGCTCTTCAGCAGCTTCTTCTCCAGTTCTTACTGTTTATGGTGCATGGTATAATATTTTTAATTTTTTTTATCGTAGGTACTCTCTGAGCACCACCCAGACTTGTGTTAAAACTGCTGCTGCCAAGAAAGGCTGCCTCTATGCCCTGGCTTCAGACCTGTGGACTGAGGGCAACCATCTGAAAGCAGAAGGAGATGGTGTCTTTTCGAAGGACAACTAAGCATGCATGACTGGCAGAAATGTCAGGAGGGTGGGGAGGCACAGTGGCAGAGCCAGGAGGGAGCCTGTGGCAACGGCTCATCCTTGTAGATCTCTAAGAGGAGCTGAGATTTTACCTGAAGCAGGAGGCAAACAAGCAAGCAAGCCCCAAAAGTGAGAGACAGAAGGAATGATGTTTTCCCCCCAGAGATCCAGAAAATTTTGGATGGAGTTTGTGCAACCAGGGAAGCTGCTGAAAGGATATGGGAAAGCAAGACAGAAGGAAGGTACCTGTGTACCAGGTGGAGGGTGGAGATTTCCTCTTAAAGACAGCAGACAATTCGTGCTCCACGCAGCATGCAACATCAGCTTCACTTATCAAGAAATGGCACTTCTACCTGCACACTCTAATAACACTCTTTGCCTGCTCTTTCCTCCACCTGAAAAGTATCCTAGGACAAGTTTGTCCAAGGTAACTCATATCTTGCATTGTTGTGAATTCAATAACCTTACTGGAACTGCATCTGGCACTAATTCTCTTCATGTTCTTTGTCATAAATGCTCCAGCAACATTTTGGTTTTTTGCAATATATTGTGCCTCCCACTTGGCCTATATAGCTTTCAAGGATACTTACTCCTAACATTAATTAATTCACCATTCATTTGCAATAGGCCATGTTCATTTAAATTGTTGGGAAACTTATTCAAAACTCTTATTATCTACTTTCTTGCCATGGGAAGTTTGTAGAAAATGTTTTTTTCCCTTGTATCTTCCTGTTTGGTTACAAGGTTTGAAATCAGCTGGAAGTAACTACAGCCAATGTCATTGCTATGCCAGGTCTCGACTCCTGTTGTGTTTCAAACTAAGGAAGAAAATAAAGGGAAGAGAATAAAAAGCAGAAGTAGAATAAATGATGGCAAATTAAAACAGCAAAACAAAATTAGTATGAGGAACAGAGAGAAAAAGAAACTGTGACAAAGGAAAAGTGTGCCTTGTTTGTGAGCTAGTTCTGTCCAGATACTTCATAACTTAAACGGTCAGTTAAAACAGGTAAGTAAACTGTACTTCTACCTAGTTAGAACACTATATTTTTTAGGATTTGAAATTTCAGTTGAAAGTTACTGAGTAAGATTCTTTCAGGATTTCTATGGGACATGTTGAAAAAGTTTGAAAAAAAAAAAGTATTTGAAAAAAACAATTTATCTTGAAATATTGTTCTGTCTAAGTTTTGTAAAAACAAAACCAAAATTCTCTCTGATTAAGAAAGTTTAATTCCAAACTGACGTGGCAGATTCCAGAATTTATACAGAAACCTGTTCCTTTCTTAAAGAAAAATCAGAACTTCTATGGGGAAAAAAAAAAAAGCAAAACAGTGCTTAAAGATAATGTGAGTAGTCAGCTTTATTTCTACTGAATCAAGGTAATTTCATATCATGGGGGGCACTCACACAATGGAAATGTTTGTTAGTACTTAAGGGTAGACTTCACTTGTCTTAATTTAGCACCTAAATGTTTGACATCTAATTCTAGGCTAGTTTTTGGAGGCTCTCTTCATATCAGTGGACAAAGTAAGACAATTCCAGAGGAAAAGACAACTGAAAATACCTAAGAAATCTATGGACTTCTTTCATTTTACTGACCATACAATGATTAGGTGAGGTATAGATACCTAAACTTTACATCAAAACATTATGTGAACTGAAATCCACACTTAATATTTCATTAACTCAGAGTTTCTTTCAAGGAAGAATCCCAGATACAAATACACAGAATGTAAAAGAGAATTATGGAAAATCTTCCTCTGTCCTGCTATCGAGCCAGCATTTTTGCAGATATTTTACCCATTTTTTCCCACAGCAATGTTGTAGAGAACAGAGAATTTGGCTTCTACTTCTCACTTCATATTCCAGCTGACTTTCTGTAGTGACCTCTGTAGAATTTGTTCATTTTATTTTATTATGGTTTGATTTACAGAGTGGATTTCTGTGGCCCAGTAAAAGAATCCCTCAGATAATACGTACTACAAAAATGAAAAGACGTCTCAGTTGTACTACAATCATAGGCTTTTCTTACTGGAAATCAGATATGTAGAAGAACTGGGATGTGATTCTACACTAAGAAACATGCTTTGCTTTGCACAAATAAGCCCCACCAGACTGTTCTTATGTTGCATACATATATGTGTCAAGAACTGTGTTGGTTGCATTTCAAGGTGCACAGGATTATAGAATCAATTTTGTGGGTGAAAGGATTTCTTTTCCTATGGGAAAGGTGGCTGAAAGTCCATTTGATTTTTCTGATTGTCTGTTGAACTTTTCTCCACTTGCCCATGGTATTTACAAGTATCTTTTAGACAGATCCCACAAAAATACAGACATCCAAAGGTCTGGAAATTAGCAAACTTTAGTCCTGTTTTCTATATTCATTTTTAACAATGTCTGAATAGTTGTCTTCATTTGCTTTGCAAAGAGCTTGACACTACAACTATTGATTTAGTTATTCATTAAAGTGTATGCTGAATATTTGCATATTCACTTTTCACGGCAAACACCACTAAGAGGAGGATGCCATTTTTATATCTAAGTTAAAAATAATAAAGAAAACTAAGGACGTCTAACAAACAGATGATGGGACAGATTCATTACACTGATGTTTGCATGTACATGCCAAGAGAATATGCTTTGTGAGTACACACTAATTTTAGAATATTCTTGCAGATTGAGCTAGAGGATTCTCTGAAGCTATACAAGCCTATTTATGTACTCCATGCTGGAGAGTTTGTTCATAGTAGTCTTGTGAGACTGGGAAGGGACAACGGTAGTTGTCGTGCTTCGAGTAGAAATCCTTTCCATTGGCCTATGTTAGAAATAGTTGGGTAGTAAACATTTAAAATGAAAGGAGAACATTTAGCTAGGTTTTAATACCTTTATCCAATTTTCCAACTATCATACTACAGTTTTAATCCTAACAACAAGGAAAAGATATGTAAATTAGAAAGAAGGCAAAATAATTGTATCTACAGTTCCTGAACACTCTTAATCTTTTTATTCCTGATAATGGCATATACTTGTAACAATTGGAGACGAGGCAAAATGAAAAGTAATAAATATTTATTTGTGTACTTGCCTAATATTTTTTAAAAGAAACACCTGGTTTATATACTTATAGTTTTCTTTTTCATAACACTATTATCATGCAAGGTTCAAAGTTTTAAAAATAGCATATTTTGAAAGACTAAAGAGAGATGTTTTCTGCTTTCTGTATTCAAGATACTATAATGGAAGAAGTTCTGCTGTAGAGATGTCTCTCCCAGCACACATAAGATGAAATAATGGAGGAGGGATCTGTGCCAAAAGATGGATCTTAAAGTCTTTCTATTTTTACTATCTGATTTGCATGTTGTTGATATTTTACTAACCAAAATAACACAGAAACAACAGAGCTCTCCAGTGTTACTCTACCAAAGTGTCCCTGAGTTAATAAAACCTTCAAAAATAAAAGTTCACTATTCTTGAGAAACTATTTCTGACCCCATTGGACTCTCTGCTGAATTCCTGTAGTCTTCAGTGAAACCAGATTGCATTTGATTTTAAAATCATAGATACATAGATACAGCTTGACAGTTCCTGGATGGGAAGGGTTTCGGCCACATGCTCTACTCAGTCCTCACCTTTTACTTAGGCTCCAAAGAGAAGGGTCAACTGTGGTGTCATTCATAACAAGACAAGTGTCTGCTGAGGTCAACAAGCCTGAGGCAGTGAGAATGCACCTGGTGAAAACTGGCAGTGCATCCTGATCAAATCATTCATCCATGATTAAAATTTCTGTATTAAAGTTATGAACTATTTTTTTTGCCTTTTTGGTTACTGTCAGTTATATATAATGCATGTACTTGGGACCTGAAATCAGATATACAATCACATTATTGCTAGGATCCTGGTATGAAATAGTAATTGAAATCTACCATAAAATCGTAGAATCATAGAATCATTTAGGTTGGAAAAGATCTTTAAGAACATGGGGTCCAACTGTAAACCTAACACTGCCAAGTCCACCACTAAACCACGTCCCTAAGCACCACATCTACACTTCTTTTAAATACCTCTAGGGATGGGGACTCAACCACTTCCCTGGGTAGCCCATTCCAATGCTCAATAACCCTTTTGGTGAAGAAATTTTTCCTAATATCCAACCTAAACCTCCCCTGATGCAACCTGAGGCCATTTCCTCTCATCCTATCACTTGTTACTTAGGAAAAGAGACTGACACCCACCTCACTACAACCTCCTTTCAGGTAG
>NW_008796110.1:361793-363207 GCF_000699145.1 Aptenodytes forsteri
TTTGGTATCATCAGCAAACTTGCTAATGGTGCATTCAACTCCTGCATCCAGATCGTTGATAAATATATTCAACAGAACTGGCCCTAAAATTGAATCCTGAGTAACACCACTGGTGACCGGTTGCCAGCCAGATGTAGCCCCATTCACTACAACTCTTTGAGCTCTGCCATTCAGTCAGTTCTTCACCCAGATCACCGTGAACCCGCTCATCCCACAGCTGGACAACTTGTCCAGAAGGATGCTGTGAGGGACAGTATCAAAAGCCTTACTAAAATCCAGAAAAACTACATCCACTGCCTTCCCTTCATCCACGAGGCGGGTGACCTTATCACGGAAGGATATCAAATCAGTTAAACAGGACTTTCCCTTTATGAACCCATGTTGACTGTGCCTGATGATTGCATTATTCTTCAAATGCCTTTCAATAACGCCCAGTATAATCTTCTCCAGGAACTGAGGTTAGACTAACAGGTCTGTAGTTCCCTGGGTGTTCCCTCACGCCCTTTTTGTAGATTGGAATAACATTGGGTAGCTTTCAGTCAGCAGGGACCTCCCCAGGCTCCCAAGACCTTTGGTAGATGATTGAGAGGGGTCCTGCCATAACATCCGCTAGCTCCTTCAGAACTCTGGGATGAATCCCATCAGGCCCCATGGACTTGTGAACATTCAGCTGATACAGCTGGTCCCTTAAAATTTCAGTGTCCACAAGTGGAAAGTCACTGTTCCCACACTCGTAGTCCTCCGACTGAGGGGGCCGGGCAGCCCAAGGTCTGTCAGTATTATTAAAGACCGAGGCAAAAAACTTATTGAATGCCTCCACTTTTTCTTCATCCCTATTAGTCAGATGACCACCTTCAACAAGAATCTGTCCAATGTTTTCTTTAGACCTCTTCTTGCTGTTAACATCCGTTAAAAAGCCCTTGTTATCTGAAATAACACTGGCCAGTCTCAACTCTAATTGAGCTTTGGCTTTTTGTGTCTTCTCCCTGCATAAACGAACCACAGCTCTGTACTCTTCCTGTGAAGCCTGACCTTGCTGCCAGAGATCATACAGTTTCTTTTTCTTCTTGAGCTCCATGAAGAGTTCCCTGTTCAGCCAAGCTGGTCTTCTGCCCCTCTTGCTTGACTTACGACACAGTGAAATTGCCTGCTCCTGTGCTTCTAAAAGGAGGTTCTTAAAGACTGACCAGCACTCATGCACTCCTAAGTCCTCAAAAGCAGTTTCCCAAGGCACTCTGCTAAGTAGCTCCCTGAATAGCTTAAAGTTTGCTCTCCTGAAGTCCAGGGTAGTAGCTCTGCTATCCTTTTTTGTCATTACACTGAAAATTTTAAACTCAACCATTTCATGATCACTGTGGCCAAGACAGCCACCTACCATCACATCCCCCATGAGTCCTTCTCTATTCACAAATAG